>NW_020956669.1:22951-62162 GCF_003031625.1 Empidonax traillii | reverse complement strand
CTGGAACAGCAAATGCATTTGATGTGCACTGGAAAGGCACCGCTTGTCTATGCAAGTGTGAATCAGATAAACTTCGGCAAGATCCGAGTGATACAGGACACTTCCCAAACTCTCCAGCTGTGCAATCTGGGTATTGTCCCTGCAGCCTTCAGAGCAGAGATCGTAAGTGTCTGTGGGGCTGTTTCCCAGTGAAACTCAGTGCTCAGTAGCAGCCCAGGACTTGGATTTTATATGTAAGGTTTCTATATTGCTCTGCGGGAGAGAGGAGGCAAGAGGTTCCACCCGAGGCAAGAGGAGCCTGGCTCTGCAGGTGGTTTTAGCTGGGACAACCTTCAGTGAAATAGTTTGCAGAGTTGTAGGAGCAGAAGCGAGTCTGGATTGAGGTTACAAGGTCTCCCTTTATTTTGCGGAAGGTATTAAGCGGTGCAAGTCACGTTTTTGGAGCTCTGAGATGAAGAGAAGCCAGTGGCCCTTTGCTCCTGAGAGGCCAAGGATTTCCCTATGGTTTCCTCATACCCTCCACATTTGCTTTGTGCCAAACCGCTGTCAGTGGTAGAGAGTAGGGTGGGAGGTCTGTCCTCAAGCTCCGGCTGGGGAGAGGAGCTTCCCCTTTTTTGGGGGTCAGAGCACCGGGCTGTTGCACACAAAAACACCTGCGGGGGTTGTGCACCCCTGGAGCCTGTGGCCTCCACGGCGTTCCAGAATATCTGGAGAGCAGCTGCAGAGAAAGGCTCTTTGTTTAATTCGCGAAGGCTGCACAGGGCAGCAGGAGCTGGGGCTGCTCCCCTGGCAGGGACAGCTGAGCTGGTGCAGCAGAGCTGGTGCAGCCAGCAGGGCTGGGGCTGGGTGGGATGTGCTCCCCGCTGCAGGGGCTCTGTGAGGGGCTTGCAAACAGGCTTGGCAGGGGGGTTGTTCTTGTCCACGCTGAGAGGGCTGCACTGCTGGAGCTGGTTGAAGCCAGCCTCGACACGGTGGGCGTGGTGGTGTCTGTGGATAAAGCCTCAGGCAGAGGGGGAGAGTCCAGGCTCAGCTTCCCGGGCCAAGGAGGAGGAGAGTGGGTTTTCCACTTGATGCTTTTCCTGGTGTCTGAGGAGTAAATGTAACTTCCCAAGTGAGGGATTTCCAGGGCAGCTTTCTTCAACTCCACAATGAAATTCTGCTTTCCAACCCTGCAGAGAGGATGGGTGGTGCTGGCACATAAATGATAGGTTTTGCATGCTCACACCAGGCCGGGACCTGCAAAGCTGTGTCTGCACAGCTGTCCCAGTGTGAGGCCTTCCCTCTCTCCCCAGGGCAGCTTGCAGCTTTCTTGCCCCATCCGTAGAGGGAAGTCCATGAGAAAGCAGAGGACAAATGCTTGGGAAGGCTGGGCCATGCCTCCAGGGCCGTTTTCTTTCTGCTGACTGTTTTCCTGCCCTGCTATAAGCACTGAGAGCTGACGTTTCCAAAGCAGAGGGCTCGGGGGCACCTCTTTGCAGCTGATGATCAGTGGGAGACGAGGGCTTTGCTCCTTCAGGGGCGAGGACTTTGGTGCTGGAGTTTTGCTCAACTGGTTTTGCAGAGTTAGTCTTCAGGCTCTCAACACTATCCTCCAGCTGTCTGGCTGCTGTGGTGGGATTTGAGCAGTCGTGGCTTTCTGCAGCTTTGAGCCTTAGTGAAAACCCAACGCTGTTGTGGGGAAGCCAGGAGAGAGAAAGCAGCTTCCCTTGGCACACACTCCAAGAAAAGACTGAAGGGGGAATAACCTTCTCCTGAGGAGGAGCATCCCTTGGGTTGGGCAAAATTAAAAGTCTGTTACAGTCGGTTAAAGGAGGTAAAATGCAGGTTGTATAAGTTCTGGCTCTTGCCCAGACACGGTAGCTTAGATTAGGGAAACGAAGGCTTTACGATTTTTATCCTCCTCTCTGTAGTCGTGCCTTTCCTCACACCTCACAAGTCACCAGGGTCCGTGGTTTCCATCCTAAATGCATACTTGGCTTGTCTTACAGGGTGGCAAGTGCTGGAGAATTGACCCCAGGGAAGGAGTGGTCCCTGCCAAGGCTGAGGTTTCTGTGGTTGTCACGGCAAACCTGGATGACACAGGAAGATTCGAGGACAGCATGAGGCTGTTCATTGAGAACAGCCTTACCAGCGTCATCCCCATCCAGGCTGTGGGCATTGGCACCACGATTGCCATTGACAAACCATTTGCTCCAGAGCTCAAGCTGGAACCCCAGTTCAAGTAAGAGACCTCTTCACTCCTGCCTCTGCTCTGGGCTCAGCAAGGAGCAGTTATGCTGTAGACCTTCAGTGCTCCAGGCCCTGGCTCTGTTTTCCTGAAGCCAGAGATTCCTTTAGAGACATGTTGCTACACTCAGGTTCCTTAAATTACTAGAGAGACGCCTCTGCCTGAATTAATGGGCAAACGAGATCATACGCCAAAGTCAGTAGTAGAGATTTTTATTGAACAGTAAATGTGAGGTAGAGAGATGTAGAAAGAAATCGATCACCACTCCATGGCCTCTAACGGCATCCCATTGATGCTCTTCTTGTGGCCTTCTTGGTGGTGAAGTGTTCTCCAAGTGATAGTTTCAGTCTGGATCCAGTAAGGGAAGCCCAGGATGCTGAGGGAAAAAGCCCATGGTAATGAAGGAAGTCCCTTGTGGAGAGGGAAGATGTGGAAATACTTTATTACCAGTATAAATTTATTTCTCTTTGCAATAACGACATCAGAAGGGCAACAGACATTGTTTGTGGTCCACATTAAGAGTAGGAAATGGGGACAGTCTCCAAGTTACTAACACCTCGGATTGCTCACTAAGAGCACTTGACTGCAGGGAAATAGCAGCTCCCGTGACGTTTTCCATCTCTGCTTCTCCTCTAGCCTCGTTCCCTGCATTTTCCGGTTCAACGTAACCAACAAGGGACAGCAGTTCCAGCGGCTGTACTGGGGCACAGAAGGTTTCAGCACCTTTCGACAGCGTCATCCCCTCCCTGCCCTCAGTGTCCCCAAGGGCAAAAATGCTTCCCAGAGCCCCAAATCTGCCACCCCCATATTTAAGCTGCGGCCACGGAGTATGTATCTACAGCCAGGCGAGACTATGGAGCTGGTGGTGGAAGGCTTCTCCAGCACTGTCCAGGTGAGGTCCCTGCCAAGGGCTGAGCCTTCCCCATCAGGTCCCCTCCTCTGGGGCTTCTCCTGCCGCTCCTTGACATTTGCCTGGGAAAATGAGCAAGGGCCTTCAAGGGAGTGTTTAAGGCTACAGGTTTCCATGGCAGCACCAGGGGCTTTGCTTGCTGGCCACCATCAGTTGCTAAGGCTTTTTTGTGATTCCATAGCTCCCAAAACGCAATGCTGATCCCAAAACACAGGCTGAAGGAAGTTTGGTCCTTTGGGGCAAACAGGAGGTTACCAGTGTCACCTGCTGAGGCAGAAAGGAAGGGCAGAGAAAAGAGGTTACACTTAAACTAGGAGCCCAGGCAGAAAGTGAATTAAACAAGTGCCAAGTGGTTTATCAGGGGTAAGCAGGGAGTAAAAGAGAAGCCCTGTGAAGGGAGGAAGTGTCTCCCAAGTGCCTTTTGTGGCTATTGGGGGGCAGCGTTACGGACATTGGAGCACACAAGAAATGGGCTGTGGCACGAGGAGGAAAGGGAGCCATGTCTGTAACTTTGTGGCCCATGGTGGGTGAGGAGCCAACGCAGGGCGTTTGCTGGACACCCTGCCAGCACCACTGGTGACAAGTGACTCTTGCATGCAGGAGGTGGAGGAGAAGCTGGTGTGTCACGCAGCTGTGGGGTCAGAGATCACAATGAAAGAGATAATAAAGACAAAGGTCACCTGCAAGTTCATTTCTCCCGTCGTGCAAATATCATCCAGAGCAATCACTTTCCGTGTGGAGAAGGTAGGTCTCTGGATTGTATCCTGGCAATTAACAGCATGGCTCAGCGAGAGAGCTTGTGGGGCGTGTATGCTTGTGGTAAACCCCTCTTTACCCTTTCTGAGGCACTTTGTAAAGTAAGTGAGGATGTTTTTAGAGATGAGACTGGTGTTTACCTTCCTCAAAGTCTAACAGGCTACAGCTGCACTGCTGAGGGGGACCATGGCCACTTGGAGAGAAATGCCAGTTTCTGTGCTCACTGTCAAGGGAGGTTTTTGAGGATCCTCCAACGCATGGTGATGTCTGAACACCAGTGCTGTAGGGAAGCTGGGAAAACCAGATATTCCTGTGAATTCCTCAGGCTGATGAGGAAAAACTTGTCATCTCCAATGTGTCTGTGCCTTCTCTGCTGCTGGTATGGATGCTCTATGGTATAGCTATATGGCATAGCTCTGTGCATTTCCCCAAGCCTCACCTGCTTCAAAGGACCCACACACGTCCTGCAGCTGCGGTGATGATGACACCGAGGCAAAGCAGGTGCGCTTCAGTCTCTGGAGCCCAACTTCTCTATCCTCATTCCCACAAGGTGCCTGGAAAAGATGTTCCATGCTTTAGTTTCTGTGGTTTCGGGTCTCTCCTCAGGTTCCCAGGCTTCCATGGAAGCACCGAATCCTGGGAACAGGCAGTCCAGATGTAATGAGAAGCTTTGCAGCTCTCCCTGATGCCTGTGCTCTGCTTGATGCCACACTGATTTATGGCATACTATGCAGCTGTTTAATATCAATACATCCAGAACTAGTTTCCCAAACTGTCTGTTTTTGTTGCACCATACAAGAAGCCCACCACAATGCACAAACAAGAAGTAGCTTAGGGTGATCATAACTTTGCGGTTATAGACACCATGTCCCAGTAGCAGAGGCAGCAGGACACAGATTATTGCAGAGGGACTGTTGAGGCTTCTGGCTGGCCACATGTTCATGGAATGTTCAAAGCTATCCTTGGGCTGCTGCAGGATCTCCACCGTGGGCCAAATCCTGCTTGCTTTTCTCTTCTGACTGACATCACTGCTTCTAGGGGGCTGCTAGAGCCCATGAGGCTGTGAGAAATGACTGTATGTGAAGGAAGATCATCTTGTGCTATTCTGCCCAAGAGAGGAGAGAAAACTGGAGACGAATGTTCTGGGGTCACTTTCTGCCTTTGATCTTGTTCAAGCAGTTGCCTTCTCTCAGGGGCCTATTCCCTTCCCTGTTCATGGGAGTGTTTCCTTGTCTCCCAGGGGAGGCTGTGGTTTCTGAACATGAAAAGAATCTGCTATGGAGAAAAATGTCCTGGAAGGTTTAGAAACCAATAAAAAGAGTAAATAGAGATGTATGCACTTCTGAGGTTGAAAAATGGGAAATGCATTGGAAGGGGAAGGAGGTCTATGGCTACTTGAGGTTGTTTTTCCTTGTCTCCTGTTTCTGTAGCACCCCGATGATGTCCTGACTCTTCAGTACAAGCCTCTGTCTGTAAAAAACACCTGCTGCCTGCCATTCAGCCTTTTGCTGGACTTGGAGCAGCCGTTCCTAATCTGTGATGCGGACCAGCAGCCCCTCCCTGCAAAAGCCAAGGTGAGCAGCCAAGGACCCTCCTGCCAGTGGGCTTTGAAGAGGGAGGGCTGTGGTGGTGCCCTTCTGTTGGGAGGTCCTCGAGTCGAGAAGTTTATTCCATAGCATCAGCAGTGGACTGGCCTGAACTGTGAACGGAGTCAGCAGAGTCAGCAGAGCTGCTGAAGGAAATGAAAACTCATCTGAATTGAAAAAGATCCCTCCTGGCTCTAAGATAGGAGGAGAAGGGAGCAGGCAGCCAGGTGTGGGCAAGCCATGCAGCAAAGGTGTCTCCTGGAGAGCAGCCCAGCTCTCCAGCAGCCATCCTCTTGTATTGCTGCCGAGCACAGAAACAGGAGCCTGAGAATCCCCCACCAGAGTGTGGTACTTGCACTCAGACCCTCATTGTAAAGAAAAGAAGGGTGGACTGGGAAGCCCGTGCTGGGGTCCCACTTTGAGCGTTTACAGTTTCATGCTGTCAGACCTTGGGACTTCATCGTGTGGGTGATTAATACTCCTTGTCTTCTTGCAGCCTGTGAAGATGGAGGCAGGGGAGGAACTTCATCTCTACGTTGGCTTTAACCCAGCTCATAAAAAGGATCTGATCAGCTGGGTAACAGAGAGGACTGTGAAGATCCGCTTTGTGGAACATCCTCATGAGGAGGGGATCGCCGTTCGGGGAGAAGTCTACTTCCCGAATCTCCGTATCCCGACCAAAGCACTGGACTTTGGTTGCATCGAGACTGGCACAGAACATGTGTGTTACCTGGAGATGACCAACTGCAGCCCAATTCCTGCCCGCTACCGCTGGTCATTCCAGATGGACAGCGTGGAGTACCCGACAGGGTATGTGCACCTTTGCCCCCTCCGGGAAGCCCTTTCTCCTGGAGTCCTGTTTGTGCTTTGCAGAGACCAAAGCTGTTTGCCAGGGATCTGACAAACTGCTTTTGACTTTGCCTTGTGGAAATAACAGAGACCAGCCACGGTCAGGCTGGATGCTCAGGGCATAGGCATTTTCCACAAGTTTGGTGCTGCTGTTGCCTCCCTACTGGCTTCCTCTGGGAAGGAAAGCTGGTGGGGAAATCTGCTTTCTCAGGCCTCTGTGGCCTGAGGCAGTGAGCACCTTGGAGAAGGGCTCCTAGTCCCAGCTCCACAGTGCTGATGGAGGCACTTTCACAGCCCTTTGGCCCCTGTGCTTTGGGATGGGTCCTCTGTGCAAGCAGAGAAGCTGCTCTCTGCTTCTTGCTGCCTTCTCTGCATTCCCAGCCTTGGCCTGGAAGTGCTGGAGGCTGCCCAGAAAGTCCCAATTCACATCACAGAAAGAGCTAGTTAGCACCTGAGCTGATGCTGAACATCTTGTGACCTTCCCCTTCCTTTTCCTTTTCTGAGACATCCCCTTTCTGAGCTCACCGCACCTGCACCCATCCTGACGAGGAACTGCTCGTGCAGGTTTCCCTCCCTCCCACTGTAGGTCTGTGATCCTAGTTACGTTATTTTCCAGGTTCATCCCTGCCCCACCATCGAAACCCCAACCACAAATGGCCAGGTTCGGCTGTGTTGAGTGTGGGCGTTATTCAAGGAGATACTTCAGAGCTGGAAGTGTGCAGGAGCCAGCCAAAGCCCCGGAAGCAGCACAGGGCTCTTCCCAAAATTCATCCCATTCAGAGAACTGCCTGGAAACAGAGGAGGATTCTTCTGAAGAGTCATCAGATTCAGAGGACTCCCTGGAAACAGAGGACGATTCTTCTGAACAGTCATCAGATTCAGAGGACTTCCTGGAAACAAAGCAGGGTTCTTCTGAGCAGTCATCAGATTCAGAGGATTCCCTGGAAACAGAGGACGATTCTTCTGAAGAGTCATCAGATTCAGAGGACTCCCCGGAAGCAAAGGTGGATTTTCTTGTGCACCTGCCCCACTTTTGTTGCTGCCCCAGCTTGCCACCAAAAAGCCGTGCTTGTGCCGACCTCCCCTTTTGCTGCCCAGCTGTTCTGTGCCCTGAGAGTGGGCTGGGCAGCAGGGCCAGTGGCTGGACATGGGGCATCTGGGGAGGGAGAGATAGGATACTTTTCCTTGGAGAAGCCCCTCAGATCCTACAGACCTGTGCTGAGTTTGGGATTTCTTTGGCTTGTTCTCTTTACAATGTAAAATGAGGCTTTTCTGCCTCATGATGAGAAGACTTCCAGTTTCCTTCCTGTAGCAAGCTGTGCCAAATCCTAATCTCCATGTACCCCCTTCCCAACCCAGCTAGACCACCCGTTTTCAGGTCTCTGCCTTCACACAAGAGCCAGTATTGCCGTGACGGCCCCAGAGCTGCCTCTCATAGAATGAGACTTGGCAAGGTGGCTGTGTCCTGGACTGGAAAGTGGCTTGTCTTTCAGGTGCCACCATACACTGTTGAAGAGCCTCGGAGCTCAGTGGAGACGAAGGGATCTGGGCAGTCTGTGGAGACAAAGCCCCGTGGCTACAGAGTGGAAGAGGTAGGGGGGAATCTCTCTCACTTGCACGTTTTCAGTGTGGCAAGCAGGTCTGTTGCCCCCTCCAGCTACAGAACTCCCTGTGCAGCACCCATGGAGGGCATTGCTTCCCTGGTACCTCATCAGGTGCTCAGTAGGATATTTTTCAGGAGCTTTTGGTGTAGCCCCTTGAGAGAGGAGCCTGTAAGTCAGAGAGAGAGGGAAAAGCCTCAGGAGTCAGATGAGCTGGGCTGGAGTCCTCCCCTCAGCTCCAAGAGCTCTCGCCTCTGAGTCTCCTGCTTTTCTGAAGGCAGTAAAAACTGGTTTTAAAGGCAAGTTCTGCATCAGAGAGAATGTCCTGCTACCAGGAGACATCCCAGTTTACTTTAATGTCTGGTATTAATTGGTGCATTGATCAGTGAGTATGGCAGAAGATTTTTGCCATGCTCCCTCCACTGGTCAGTGGCATGGAGGCAGGATGAGATTAGGATGCTTCAGGCTGGTGTGTGAGGAACAGGCTCCTCCAGCTACAGCTGTACTTTGCTCCAAGCCACGGCTGCTCTTCTGCACCCATTTCCACGCTCAACAACTTAATCTCTCCTCCCCTTCCCAGGTTTTCGATGTCCAGCCGGTGTCTGGTGTGCTGCAGCCGGGCAAGAGCCAGCAGGTGCCCTTCACCTTCTTTGGCCATGCCAACATCGTCGCCCGTGTCACGGCGCTGTGCCATGTGGAGGGAGGCCCGACCTACCAGGTGGAGCTGAAGGGGGAGACTTCGGTCCTCACCTACCAGCTGAGCGTCGAGGAGATTGACTTCGGCCTGCAGGTACCACTCCCTTCTCCTGGCAGAGCTGCTGCCTTGGAACCATCACCAGCAGGTTGCTTCCCACCACTTGCCAACTCCTCTGTTGGCTCTGGGGCTTGGAAGTACCACCTTTAAGGATATGTCTGGCCATCTCCACCCCCTTCCAAAATACTGGGAATTCCTTCTCTTCAGGGTACCTAATGCTGCCTGCTGGAACAAGCAGGATCCCAGTGGGGATGTCCAGAGGGACATGTCCTTGAGGCATCCCTCTGCTGATCCACTCCTAAAGCCTGAGGTCCAGCAAGATGCTCTTGTTTAATGCTCTTGCATAATCCACAAAATGACCCGGTTGGGCTTCCAGTGACTGCAGTTGGAGAGAATGTCCCAGAAAAATCCCCACTTTACTGCTTCTCAGTTAAAAGTCCACAGATCTTTCCAGCTGCTGTCCCTGTCTTGGTGTCCTATCTGTCTCCCTTTTTGCTAGTATGTTGCTTGCCAATACTTGCATGCCGGTGCCTTTTCTTGTGGAATGCCTCGATGCCACCTCCTTTGTTTCTCCTGGCTGTTGTGACCCCTCAGAATGCAGAAGGCCCGTGTCTGCTGGTTCATTTCTTACTGGCCCTCCTGTGGTTGTTACTGCACCTCTGTGTGCTGCCAGAACTCTCTGTTCCTGTGCAGGTCCCTGTGCCTGGGGGTTCCCCAGGTTCCCAAGTGCCCGTAGCTGGTCCCCGCTCTCTGCTCCTGCAGTGTGTCTGCTCTCAACCCCATGAAAGAGGGAGAAGATTCCCAGCAGCAGGCCTGTGTCTGTAACTTCCCACTCCTCTGTCCTCTCTTCAGCTCTTTAATGAAGTCATCAAAGCAGAGGTCACCCTGCAGAACAAGGGGAAGATCGGATTCACCTACGTGGTACAGAGCCCCAGCACTGGCACTGCAGACAACCCTCTGCCTGGTGTGCTCATGGTCCTGCCCAACACAGTGAGTAGCACAACTGACTGACCCCAGCCCTGTGTCAGGTGGCCGAGGAGAGGGTTAAAGAGGAAAAAGGGGGGTAAAAAGGGGGGAAAGAAAACCAAGCCCAGCCATGAGAGATGGGGCTGTAAGCAATTGCAGCTGGGGACAGAGAAGGTCAAGCAAGTGCCATCCTAACAGACTCCCCCGTGGCCTTGGCTGGCGAGTGGCTCTGCCATCACAGGGCAGCCACCGGCGGGAGGCACGAGCACGTTGGTCGCTCCTTGGCCGCTGACTGCTGAGCTCTGTGGCTGTGCTGGCACTGAGGCTCTTCTGAGGGCCACCTTACCCCAGCTGTGGGATCAGACAGGACTTATTCCTTGCCCCTGCCTCTCTCGTGCCAGCGCTAAGCAGCACTTCCATATTCCTTGCTTGGGCTTGAGGCTCCTTTGCCAGAAATTGTCACAGGCCCTGTGCTAGTCCTGCCCTGCCCCCAGCTATGCTGCTCTGTAGCAGCTTTGTGGGGCAGTGAGGGGGCCAGGGAGGAGTGGGGCTGGAAGAGCAAAGGGAGGAATTTGGAGCATCCCACCACTGCCCCAGCTTCTCAGTGCTGCCTGGATGCCTTTGAGGTGAAGCGGTGTTCCTGTCTTTGTCCCTCTTTGCAATGGGTAGAGAATTGGTTTTCCCATTTCTTCATGCCTGTGTCCTGCGAGGGGTGACAGGAGCTGCTGGCCCGGCTGAGAGTGTGGGCACTTCGCTGCTCTTCTCCAGTGGTGGCAAAAGAGCTTTTATCTGTTCAGCCTGGCTCTTGCTGGCAGAGGACAAACCCCGTTAGCAGCAGAGCCGTGCTCACGCTGAGCACAGGGCAGGCTCTGCTGGGGTGCAGCCTTATAAGCCCTCGGAAGGACACACTGCACCCTCACCTTGGAGGCTCTTCTCAGCCTGTCTGTCGCCTGAGCCATCCTGCCTTGCCTCCCTCTTCTCCTGTCCCTGCAGGCTTACATTGAACCTGGCGAGGAGCAAGTGCTGAAGCTCCATTACCTGCCAGGAGTGCCAGGAGTCTTCTGCAGGACTTTCCAGGTTCAAGTGGGTCACCTGGGACCGGCAGAAATCTCCCTGAAGGGAGAGGCAGTCTTTGCCGGGATCTGTATGAACCTGCCCTGGAGCATCAAAGGTGAGCACTGTCCATCTGCTCCCCGGCAAAGTCCCCGCTGGGTTTTTTCCCTACTGTAATGCCCATCTCCACCAAGCCTGGAGGTTGCAGGGCTGCCAGACCAACACTATCCCCTCTGGTTGCTTCCTGAATCTTGAGCAGACAAGCACATGTAGGCTTTGTCCCAGGAACCATCCTGCAGATCTTGCCAGCACATCTGTCAGAGGCCTGCAAAGATGGCTAGACAGAAAAGCTTGGGAAAGATGTAAGAGAGACTGGCAGGGCTTTTGTCAGGGTTGGATTTGCATGACACTGCAGAGGGTGAGATGCTCCTCTGTGGGGAAGAAGATGGGTGGGAGTGAACATGAGGATTCAGAGACGAGCAGAAGCGTCCACTTTCCATAGATGACTTTCCATAGATGGTTTGTTTCTGGGAGAGACCAGAATTCGGGGGAGTGGGACTTCTCAGTTTAAATGGCATTGGCACTGCACCCACACTTCTGTTTGTGAATGTTTTCTTCCTTCAGGAAGTAAAAAATACGAGGAGCTATTGAAACAGGTGAAAGAAAAGCTGAAAAAAGACAAGCGGAACAAGAAAGCAAGTATTTGGAGGAAGCTTCCAATCAAGAAGCGACACGTGAAGGGCCCTGGCATTGTGGTAAGAACAGCTGCAGTCCGTGTCACTTGAGCCCCTGGCACCCCACAACAGCCTCTCGGTGCCCTGCTGGCACCTGTGGCCTCCGTGCCCACACCTGGCCACACACAGGCACCAGCTCAGCGCTGCCCCACCTCTGGTCGTGGTCTCTCCTGGAGATGTACCAAGCTTCCTGGCTGCTCCCCTTACTGGGAGCTTGATTTGCTCCCAAATCAAGCCCTAGCAGGTTTCCAGTCCTTAGTAGCAGCAGCCTGACAGTGCCCTGGGACTGTGCTGGCAGTGCTCAACTCTGAGAGCCACCAGCTTGGTTTGGGGTTCCCTTTTCAAGGCAGCTTTTGTCCAAGCTGCTTCAGCACTGCCTGGGGACAGGAAAATTCCTGAAACTCTGGAAGGTTGCTGGTTTGTCTGTCTGGCCAGATCAGCTTTTCTAGCAGTGGGTGGGAAGGCAAAGATGCTGCAGTTATTTCCCTGGAGAGAAGGTCCTGGCTAAGAGAGCAGAACGTGTCACGGACACTGAGCAGCCAGACAGGAGGACCCCATTCCTCCTCTCAACAAGAGCAGGGTGGGATCCTCTTTCAGATACAAGCCTGGGCCTTGAGAAGGGCCTTTGCTAACCAGCCCCTGCCTTGCCTTCCCTCAGTCCAACACTTGGCTGCGGATGGAGATGGAGCAGATGCTGATAAAGGAAGATGCTCTGGAGCAATCCCAAATTCTCATCTCCCGCCCCCCAGAGGACACTATCTTTGACAAGCACATTCCTCAGAAGCTTGTCCAGTGAGTAGGGACTCCTCTCCCCTCTCTGCAGGTGCCCTGAGGGCAACACCCAGCAGTGTCCCCTGCTCCTGAGAGCTCCTTGTGCATGCAGAACTGGGAGCAGTGGGCACTTCAGAAAGGGTCTGATCCCAATAGCTGTGACAGCAATAGCTCATGAGCAGCTGACTGTCCTCCCTTCCCCAGCACCACGCTGAGCTTTGGAGCTGCTCCGCTCCCCACGGGGGCAAGGTCCTGTTCTTAGAGCTCAGGGGGCCCAGAGCAGACCATCAAGCCCTTCCAGACAGCACAGACACTGTCCTTGCTGACCAGCTCTGAAAGAGAACCCTGAGCTGCTCTCTCCGTTCTGAGTAACAGAGCACCCTAAGCAGAAGGTGGCTTTGATGCTGGTGGGGTGGCGGGGCTTATCTGGGTAACTTGGTCCTTCCCTTTGCTCCTTCATGATGCTGCATGGGCATGGGAGGCTCCAGTTCAGGAAGATGCTTTGCAAAACAGATCCTTCATGTGCCCTGGTTGCAGAGCAGTGAAGTTTTCCTGTGCAAGCAAATCTTATTCCAAGGCTCGGAAGCAATGTCAGGCTTGGGCTGTACACCAGGAGAAGCGGTTTCACTGAGACCACTGGAGGTCCAGTGGATTTACCTACACTGGCTTTTTATAGTGGAGGAGCTGTGACCAGAGTCCATTTAAAACTAATCTTAGTTTTGGGTCCCATTGGGAGCTGATGAAACCTAAGACCTGCACTCCCCATAACTTCCCAAAGTCACTGCCAGGTGGTCAGGCCTTGGGTTTCATAAGCTTGAGTTGAGTTTTTACAGCAGTCAGTACAGACATGCACTTTATTTGAATCTTCCATCTGCTTGAACGTGTAGCCGTGCTGTTGTTTAAGGACTGTCCTTACTCCTCCTTCCAGAGTTAAGCTGCCCGAGTACATCCTGGACATGGGCACTGTCGTTCAGGGCTGCAGTCGAACCTGCACTGTGCAGATCACCAACACCTGGAGGTTCCCAGTGGCCGTCCAGGCCAACGAACGTGCCCTGCGTGACACAGGTAACCAGTGCTGGAGAGACTTCCCGTGGGCTGCACGGAGCTGTCTGACAGATTAGCTTAAGCCGCTGCACATGGGGAGGTTTTTTGAGCTTCTTCCTCCCAGTGCCCCTGCTGGGAACTTTAGAGCCAGAGTTCTCCTGGCCAGGTGTGCCCAGGGACCTGGCCTGCCTGTGACTGCCCTGGTGCTTCCCTGCAGGGGCCTGATGAGCTGATTACCCTCGTCACCTGCCAGCATCCTCTACCTTTGGTTCCCATCGGCATCAAGTTTCTTTGGGCACTCTGGGCATGTGTAGCAAACAGATGGGATCTGTTGTGGTTGGAAAGTGCTTTGTCTGAAGTTCACACTGTCACAGCTCTTGTGTTCAGCCTTTATTGAGGAAACGGCCTGTTTGATCCTCTGATGGATCCAAAAGAGGCCTGGAGACAAATCTGCACTTCCATCCCAGAGTGGCTCGCTGTGTCTGAGGGCTGCTCAGGGGTCTCCTCTACGTTTCTGTCCTGGGAACAGCACAGCATGGCGTTTTTCCCAGGGCTCCCAGCAGGATACCCATATGGCTTTAACAGGCTTATGACACATTTCATGTTGCTTGTCTATCTCAGCTGCTTTATTTTCATCTGTTCAAGGTTTCAGCATACACCTGGAGCCCGTGAAGTTCCTGGTCTATGGCGCCAGCAGACTGTTTCAAGTGAACTTTGAAAGTGCCAACCTTCCAGTGGGAGAGGTGGATGTGCTCCTGCCCATCAAGGTACCGCGGCTTATGGGGCAGGCAGCAGGCTGGGCGCAGCAGCACATGCCAGCTGGACTCTCAGCTGAATTCTCTGTCCTTCTCCAGGTAGAGAAGGGCCCCACGCTACACATCCGCCTCCGTGCCACTGTGGTTCAGCTGTTGCTCAGCGTCTCCAGGGACAGAATCCAGTTCCCCAGTGTCCAGGTTGGGCAGAGCCGGTATGAAATAGTCCGGCTCTACAACCGGTTTGACGCGCCCTG
This sequence comes from Empidonax traillii, assembly GCF_003031625.1. Taxonomy (NCBI): domain Eukaryota; kingdom Metazoa; phylum Chordata; class Aves; order Passeriformes; family Tyrannidae; genus Empidonax; species Empidonax traillii. The sequence continues at coordinate 47,902 of NW_020956669.1, read as the reverse complement.
TGAATGGTCCATCACTGTCAACAAACCTGCCAAGAAGGTAAAGCACAGGAGTGTAACACGCAGCTTTGCGGTTGGGTTTTCTTTGCACCTCTTGCCTTTTCTGGGCCTGTGGCTGCCTGAACGCTTGGGCTGCAGCGTGTTTGAGGGAGCTTTTGAGGGTCCAGATCGAGGCTGGTTTGCCTGGACCTGTTCCACTGGCTGATGCTTTGCTTCTCTGCCATCTTCACCCATTCGTCCTCCCCATCTGAGGACAGGATGGTGGCTCCCCATCTGCTTGCCCTGCCTGCAGGTTTTCCCTCCAGTTCTAGGTGGTGGGGGCCATGCCAGGTTTGCTATGGGTGCTCTCAGCACCGGGACAGGATCCCACTGCACTGCAGGAACCCAGGCTCTGACCTCGCAGACCAAGGAGACCTAACATGACTGGTTTCTGTGCTCAGGTGGACAAACGTTTGACACCGGCCATGTGTCAGAAGGAGCTCCAGGCTGGGAAGGATGATTCCCGTGTCTTTCAGTGGAAGGCCCGTGAGGGAACCCTTTATGGTAGAGAGTGGTGTGACCTGCAGATCCAGTTTTCACCCCAGGAAGAGGTGAGATTGGCAGGTGTCGCCCCTGGAGATCTGTCGGGGCAGGGTGGTAAGGAGAGCCCGACACAGGGAGTGGCAGATGAGCTCTTTCTCCACAGGCAGCTTTCTGGAAGCCCTGCACTCACTGTGCCTCAGCTTCCCCTGCAGCACACCCTTCTAAGAGGCACCTTGAAATCCCCACAGAGAACATCAGGGCACCGTGCTGTGGCTGCCTCTCTGCACATGGGGGGAGATCAGATCTGCCTGGTTCCCCTTGTCCTCCCCCTTGCCTGGTTGTATTTGCAGCCTGCGGCGCTGGGTGCAGAGGAGCTGGCACAGTCATAGGGGATCAACCTGGAAGGGCCAGTGCTGGCTTGTCCTGCTGCTGGCACCGACAGACAAAACAGCCACCAGACACCTTCCTGGGCACGGCAGGACAGTCACCTGTCGTGGTGTGGTGCCAGCAGTCCCTGGGGCTCCGGCCCAGCCTGCCTGCACGTTGCCATGCAGGTGGGGAGTCAACTTAAAGGATGGAAAACTCCCCAAAGCCCTTTGCACGTGGGACTTGGAAACTGACAGTGTGTAACAGCATGGACACAAGTGCTTCCATGCCCAAGAACAGTCCCAGGGATCTTTTCATTGCTAGAGAGATGCAAGCAACCCTCTTGTGTCAGGCTTTGACCAGACCCAAACACTGAGCAGAGAAGATGACCTTTATTTCTAGCCAGCGAGAGCCATCTGCCACTCTCATGGAGCTGGTGTTTGCCTGATGCCTCAGTGCCAGGACTGAGGGCCTTTCTCATGTGCTCCTCCGTGACTAGGGGAGAACATCTGATAACCCATTTTACACCCATCTGATACCCAAATACCCAGTTACACTGTACACCAGGATTCGTCCCAGTTACTCAGAACCAAGGACACAGATGCTGTAGCCGCTAGCATAAGTAAATATCTGGGTTTCCATTCCCCCCGGGGGGACTGATAACACCCCTGACCTTTGGGCAAGGATTGTATTTGGGGTCCTGTCACCTGGGACTTCATGGACGAGTTTTCAGCACTTTTCTCTTTTCAGAAATCCTACAAAACCGAGCTGAAGATCAACATTCGTGGCAACAGCCAGCTCCTCGTGCTGCACATCTCAGGACAGGGTCTCGAGCCACGGCTGGAGTTCAGCCCCGCAGAGATCAATCTGGGAGCGCTGCTGCCGTGCAGCCCTGAGCTGGAGAGGACAGTGGTGGTGAAGAACCCCTGCGAGTTCCCCATTGAATTTTACTCACTGGAGTTTGATGAGGAGTACCGTGAGGAGGAGAAGGTGAGAGGGAAGGTCTGGTCCCCATGTGCATGCTCCCCAAGCTCTGCAGCACTCCAGCCTTCCCAGGCCTGTGCCAGGGAGATGGAGGCGATCCCCAGGGCAAAGCCTGGGGGCGCTTTGAGGTGAGCCATCTCTGCTGGCAGTCTGTGGAGGGGCTTGGATAGCCTGTGTTGTTGGGAGGAAGGCAGGAGGGAGGGAGAAGATGGGCTGAGTCTGTTGGTGTGATGGAGGTTGATGAAGGAATCTCATGGATGGTTCCTCTTCCCCACGCACACAGATCCTGCGCACGCTGGAGGAGTTTGAAGACCAGACAGCCGTGTTGATACCTCCACGCGCTGTGGGTGAGAAGCTGCCCCCAGAGGTGCTGGAATACTATGAAAAATGGAAGATGGAGGCTCTGGGTCAAGAGATTATATCCAAGCGCAAGGAAGAATCAGGCCAGGACAATGGTAATTGGTTTGGCATTGGTTGCTCTGACTGTGGACATAGCGAGGAGCCCAGCCCACACACCCTGAGCTCTCTGTCGCCTTGTTCTCCATGCAAAGCCCATGCTTTTAGCAGCCATCTGATCTCCTGCCTTGTGGAGAGATTCTTGGGTGAAGGGCTGTGGCATCCTCTACCAACCTGGAGTGTAGCCAAAGCCAGGTCCTATCTGCCTGCCATGGACTGGGAAGTACCCAGGATGTTCCCTTGCATCCCTTAGCCACAAAGAGTAGCATCAAATGAGCTCTTCAGTCAGTAGGACCAGGTCTAATATCACTGGCTCTTTTATATTTGCTCCTTCCCAGCCACAAAAGCACAAGCTCACGTTGCTTTCAGCCATCTCCTTTCCTTGCATCTGAGGGGATAGGGAGGATGATCAGGATCAAAGGTAGGCAGGAGGCTGACTTTTCTACTGGTTCTGTACAGCAGCGCTTAAAGGGAGCATCAAGTTGTTGAAGGACATGGTGGACAAGTGTGAGCGCCCCATCGATCAGGCCATCAGGCGCTACCTCAACACCAATCCCTTTATAGAAGAGCTCGGAGCCCAAAAGCCCAGAGGGATTGCCATCATCGTCTATGGGACACCCCGGACAGGTACATGAGCTGCAGCCCTGGGCTGCAAGGAGAGGGGGAAGCAGGAGAAATGCATCCTGGTGGGCCTTGGTGCCTGAGACAAAGTCCCCAGCTGAATACGAGGTGGAGATGGTCCACCTGGCTCTGGAGTTCAGCGCTCGTAACCACGCCCAAGCTGCCTCCCTTGCGGTCTGCCCTAGAAGAGCATTTGCTTTCCCACCATCCTTGACACCTGCTTGTGAGTTTTCCAGAGCCTGTCCCTGAAAATGCCTCATGTGCAAGTGTCACCAAGCAGTCTTCCTCTCTCTCTCAGGAAAGACAAGGGCGGCAGCCGCCCTGTCCAAGTATTACGGTGCCGCCCGCTTGTCCCTCGACCAGATGGTGGTAAAAGCCATGTCGGACAAGCGCAGCTCGGCCGGGCGCCGTGCCTGGCACCTGTGCGTGGAGGCTACCCACCAGCAAAGAGCCACGAGGAAACAGATGCTGGGTAAGGAGAAACACTGGACCCAGAGCACGCTTAGGAAACCACCACGACCTTCTGCTTGCTCAGAGAAATAGTTTGACAGCCCTTGGGTCTCTTAGGGAACACGAGTGCTGTGCATCTCTGGCTGGTTTTAAAATAAGAAGCCCAGCTGTAAGGGCTCTGACAGGGGCACTTTTACTGCCATCCTTGGCACATATTCCTCTTCCTAGGAGTGGTCAAGCACACCTGTCTCTTTCTCTGAATTTTTTATATTTCCTCAAAGCTGAATCCAGCTTGTTCCTCATGGGCAGCAGGCAGAACCGTTGTCCACCTTAACGAGGAGAAAGCCCTCTGAAGTGGCTCGTTAAGCACAAGACAACTATGAGTGTGGCCTTGCAAATGTGAGAGGAAGGGAAGAATAACCTCCCAGAGGAGTTTCCAAGGAGAGACATGCTGTAGATGAGCTCTTTTCTCCAGAGATTTTCCTATGCCAACTATTGGGTGACAGAGCTTGTGCACGCTCTGCTGTTCTCCAGATCAGACTGGAGACTTTTAGGAAACTTTACTAGGCAGTTGGTGCCCTGAGCTCTGCAGGGTGAGGCCACACCTGCTCAGTGAGGGGAGAAGTTTTGCATTGCTCCATTTTGAACCTGGTTAGGTTCAGAGCTGGTGGAAGGAAGAAGAAGGGTCTGGATCCCAGCTGGGCTTTTCCCACATGGAGGATTTAGCTCCAGCAGAGACGGGTGATGCAGCTGGGGCAGGGCTGCATGTTACAGTCTCCATGTGAAAATGCAGGATGGGCAACAATGGTCGTGGAGGACAAATCTTTGGCTTGATCCATAGGGGAGCTCCTGTGCTAGCAGCGTCACCTTCATGCACATTTGTCAGGAGGGACCTAGAGCTGGCCTTAAAATCCAGTATGGGCTGGTGTGCTTTATCCTGTGGATAAAACGGGAAGGAGCTGCTTCTGGGAAGCAGTGCTGCTAGTGCCCAGCAGGCTGGGGGACAAGTGCCATGTCCCTTCCAGGGGGCAAGGCTGTGCCCATTGGGGTGGAAGGTGCCTGCTTGCTCCTCACGGCCCTGCTGAGCCATCTGTCCCCTCTGCAGGTAAAAAGGATGCTCAGGCCAAGAAAACCCAGGCCAGCTCTGGGGACAAAGACAGCCAGAAGACCCTCAGTGCCAGACACCAGAGCACTTCAGCAGTCAAGGATAAGGTATCCAGCAAATCTCAGGCAAGATTTTCAGTGACCTCCAAGGGGAAACATGGTCTGCTCTGGTTAATGCCTGGGACCTTCCTGTTGCCTTTGGGATGGGACAGGGCTGCTTATAGTGGGGGCTCCGTGTCACCGAGGGCCTGGTGCAGGGTCTGTAGTGCCAAGAGCCAGCTGGGCATGGCTTGGGGCGGGAATGTGCTCTGGCAGAAAAACTCCATTGGTTCTTAATGGTTTGTTGGCAAAGTGCATTCCTGGCTAACTTGGCTGCAGGCGGCAAGCAAAGCTGGGGGAGGCTGTGCCAGGGGCTTGCAAGCTTGGGTCTCTGCTGGCCAAGGGACGGCCCTCCAGGGCTGTCCCCTGCAGCTGTCAGCCTGCACTGCAGAGTTGTCCAGATGCGAGCCCAGCTGTGGGAATTGTCCAGAGCTTTCTGCAGGGCTTTATTTTTCTTACCATGTTCCACATTGCAGATCGCAAGTGTTTCCTGCGCCGCTGCTCCTGCACCACAGCAACTGACCCTCCTCACCAGGAGGGGGAAAAAGGAGAAAAAGCGGAAGTGTTGGAGCTGTGTGCTGCCCGAGGAATTGCTGGTGGAAATCATCTCTGAACGGCTGCAGGTATGTGGCGTGGGGGAAATGGAGACGTTCCTGCTCCAGAGAGACGGGCAGTGAGGTACAACTCGGAGAGGAGGAGGAGGAGGTCTGTGCCTGCTGCCGGAGGATCTTGTGCTGCATGCAGGGATCCTTGGGGCAAGCTGCAGCTGCCCTAAGCTGACAGAGTGTAGTGCAAGAGCCAAGCTGGTCTTAGCTAATTGAATCTGAATGACAGTGGCTGGTGCCCTGAGACATCTGCATTTACTGACCTGCTGCGAGCCCAACGTGTGCAATGGCTGACTCACTCTTCCTGTTTGTCTCTCCTGGCAGCGGAGGGACTGCTACAAGGGAGTGGTGTTTGATGGCCTGGAGACCCTCTTTGCGAGCAGCCTGGCATCTTCTCTCCTGTGTGTGCTCAAAGCTGTCAGCAATCGGTCTCATATCTACGCTGTGAACATCTTCCAGGATTCTGAGTTTTGGAAAGGCAGGCAGACAGCTGCAAGAGAGAGGAGAGCAGCTAAAAAAGAGCAGAAAGGTGAGATATCTCCATCGCTCTCATATCTCTCTCAAGCCCTCAGCCTTATCTGTATGTATCTGCATTTGCAGCAGAGCTTGTAAGAAATCTTTTGCTTGACCCTTCTACCTTCTGCCTCAGTGTAGCCAGCACTCTAGCTCACAGTTTCTTTAAATACAGCAGATCTGAGGCTGTAAGATTCACCCTAATCCCAATCATTAAAGCTTGGGTACAAGTGCAAGCTGGCGTGGCTCAGTGACTAACCCCAGCCAACTGTCCACAGCCACAGTGCACCTGAGCCAGGCCACAGTTTGGGGGGCTGTCTGAATTTTGGAGCAGGGATGTGAGCTCCGCAGTGTCTCCTGGCAGGATGAGAGGTTGGGTCAGGAAAGAGCTGTGAATCCTCGCAGCTGACCCAGAGCCCCAGACTCTGCTTGCAGTCACTAATGGCTTCTCTTGTGGTCTGTGCTGAAGCACGGGAGAAGGCAGAAGCTGCCCGGAGAGAGGAGGAACGTCTCTGGGATGTGGATGTGGATGAGTACAACGCCCTCCCTGAGAAGGAGAAAGCTCTGCTTGATTACAAAATAGAACAAATCAAGCGTGAGCGGCGTGAGAGGTAAGTAAGCCTTCCCTGGGTTAGTCCTCAAGGTAGTGTCCCTGGAGGGTTTCTCTGCTCCAAGGACCATGGTTGAGCTCAGAGGGGTTCAGGAGCAAAGGCCAGAAGCAGCACAAGGATGGCCAGGGCCAGGTCCCCGGTTCCCAAGAGAGGAAGGACCATCTCTGTTGAGATGAGAACATCTTCTCTCCAGTTTAGCCGTGAGCTCTCTGGCTTAGACATGGCCTGTGGGGAGCTGGGCTCTGGCCTTGCCTTGCCACTGCCCACGAAGGTGTCTCAAAGTCCGGGCAGCTTTAAACTGGGAAACCAAGGGAGGGCGGCTACATTCATCACTGCAGAGAGATGGTGGATCAGCCTTTGGCAGCGTGCTGGAGGTGTCCAGGTGAACCTCAGGGGAGAAGTTGCACAGTTGATACCTCATGATGGCCAGGCTTAGGTTTGGCTGGCCATCCCAGTGGTTGCCTCCCAGCCTTCCTCACTTGGGATGTTCCCAAGCTCTCTGGGTTGAGGCAGGTCCACGGAGATGGTCTAACAGTTCTGCCTGGCCTCAGGGTCAAGGAGTGAAGGGCAGAGTCAGCTGGGATTACAGTGAGCCCAGGTTTCTGGTGGTGACTCTCGGAGGTGTTTTCTCTTTGGTTTGCAGAAGGGAGCTGGAGCGGCTGGCTCGGGAGCGTGAGGCGTCACAAGCCTCAAAGAAGCAAAACAAGCTGCAGAAGAAGAAGACTGGCCACTCGGTGAGGTTTAAGCTACCCGCAAAAGAACAGCAGCAGGAAACCAAAAGCCCAGAGGTCCAGAGTAAGCGCAAAACAACATCAGCAAAACAAAAGCAGCGAGAAACCAAAAGCCCAGAGATCCCAAGTAAGCCCAAAAAACCAGCAGCAAAACAAGAGCAGCAGGAAACCAAAATCCCAGAGGTCCCGAGTAAGCGTGAGAGGATCTTGGACCTGAGGTTTAACATCTATGAGTCTTCACAGAAGAACATCAAACATATTCTGTCATCCTGGGACAGGGTTCAGGGTATCATGAACCAGGTGCGAGACAAGTCCCAGTCTTCCCCTAAACACAAAGACGAGAAGAAGAACAGTAAGTCTCCGGAGAAGCCAGAGAAGAAGCCTCTGGAAAAACATGGTGGCTGCAAGAGCCTTCATCAGGAAGGGGAAGTTGCAGAAGGCTCAGTCGGAAGCCAGGACGTGGGAGTGCCCTGCTGGGACTTCCACATCACACGTCGTGAAAAGGTGTTTAAGAGGATCCTGAAGAGCAAGAAGCTGCCACCAGCAAAGCAGGTAAAACCCTGCAAGGCTCAGATACTGAACTTGCCATGGTCTGGGGCCCTGGAACAGTGCGTCCCCCAGGTGATAACAACACAGAGAGAGCCTTGTCCAGGCCACTGATGATGTTCCACAGTAGCTCCGCAGTATCTCTGTGGATGGCGAGGTTCTCAGCCTCCCTCAGATGTGTGGAAAGTGGGAGTGCTCTGTGTCCAAACATCCCATCTGTTCAGAGAGTTTCTCAGTCTGGAAATCATTAAAAACGGTCCCAGGGCAGGGCAGCCCACAGGCATTGTTTCCTTCAGCTGACTCACTTGGGAGAGGTTTCTCTCTTGGTCCCGCTGTAGGTCCTGCCTGTGCTCCAGAGCCTGCTAACCCACTGGGCATAAAAAAGCACTTGTACTCTGTATAAATCAAAAACTCCACTGCCAAAAGCTGAGGGCTTTTAGAGAAGGCGTGGGAGGATGAAGGTGACAGGAGTACAAACAGGGTTTTCTCTTCTGTTTTAGATCCTGGACTCTCTGGGACTGGGTCCCTTAGGGCCTCCCATTCCCCCTGGAATTCTTTTCTCCGTGCTCTCCTACCCAAAGGAGGACAGAGTCCCTGCAGCAGCAGAAGACCTCAGACCCTTCATCCTTGTTGAACCTGAAGGTGCTGCTGCAGAAGATGATGTGGTGGGTACTCCTTTTTTGCCTTCAGGGAAGGTGCCAGGGCAGGGGACAGGTTGGATGGAAAAGGGTCACCATGGAGGGGCAGTGAAGCCATGATGGGGCCCCATGTCTGCAGGCATCCTTTCCACCAGGGATGAGAGAACAGAGACAGCTCTGCTGGAGACATAGAGCAGTTCTGTAAGACAACAGGAAAAAATCACTTAAACCCATCACCTTGCCTTGATGAGAGGGGCCTCGGTGGGGAGAGGGTCCTGGGTAAGAAGGGATGTCCAAGGCAAGACAAAGACAAATAAGGAAGACCAAGTCCATGGGCAGGTGGTGATTATTTATTCTCTCTCCTGTTGGCTAACAAACCCCCATTCTGCTTTCCAGGAGGGAGGTGTCTCAGGGCAGGTCTCACCTCTGTCTGCCTTTTCTCCTTCCCCTTATGCCAAGGCCCCAGAGGCAAAGGCACAGGACAACTTGAAGGAGGGGAGTGCCAGGAGCAGCACCCAGGAAAAGCAGAGCTCCACCCAGAGCACAAAAAGTCTGCAGGATCACTCCCCAGAAACACCCAGAAGTTCACCTGAGTCAAGGAAAAGCCATCTGCAGAGTGACTCAACCCTCGAGAGACCTGCCAGGTGAGCTGCAAGGGAGGAGGTGATCCCTGTGCTTCACGCTCATCCTGCCAAACAAGGTCCATCGTCCTCAGCTCTGCAGCGACCCTCTGCCGGTGTCCCCATGGGATGGCGAGTGCACAGCCCTCCTCCTTGTCTCATTTGCTCCTTTGCAATGCCTGAAGCTTCCTTTTTACCTGCCAGGCTGAGAAGATTCCGGTGGATAGTTCCTGCCCACGGTGAGGTGGAACTGAAGATCCGCTTCAGTGCCACAGTGCCAGGGCAGTTTGACCAGATGATGAATTTTGAGATCCTGGGGTCAAAGCGCCTGTACCAGTTGCCCTGCAGTGCCACTGCCCTGTACCCCAGCATCAGCCAGAACCCACGGTAAGGCTGGGCCACAGGAGCATCACACACCGCTCCCCCCGACCTGGGAGCCAGGGCTGCCCCTTGTGACCTTCTGGCTGGGGCAGGTGGTACTGCCTGAGTCAGCAGCACCTCTTCCTCTGCTGGGAGCTGGGAGGTTGAGCTGGTGCCTCAGCCACCAAGAAGGGAGATGGCTTTCTGACTGGATTTCCTACTTGGAGCATCTCATAGCTCCTCATTCCCCATTTTCTCTGCCCAGGCTGGTGTTTCCTCACTGGAGGAAGAGCAAAAAGGAGGAGGACATCATCTTCAAGGAGTATGTCATGAGCACAAAGCAGTTCCACTTTGGACCTCTGCTTTGTGGGAAGTCAAGAGAGTGGTATGTGCTCCCTGCTCCCAAGTGAGCATCCCTGTGTGCTGCCTGTACAGACTGAGATGTTGGGAGGGGATCTCCAGGGCCCTGTGCTCTCCTGGACACACTTGGAGACACACTGTCCCAGGGGCACAATCAGGGCAGTCCCAGGCTGGGAGACATGGGGTTGAGGGACCACAGATGTGAGAGCGTGAGCAGATGACAGGCAAATGAGCCTTGGAGGAGCTGCTTTGCCAATCTGGCGAGTGCCCTGGTGTCCAGAACCACATGCTGCTGCCAGCCTGAAGGTGACTCGGGGCAACTTGTGTCCCGCTCCCCATCTCAGCTCCACCCCTTAGGAAATGAACTTGATGGTGCTTCTTCAAGTGCTTTGAGCTCTACAGGTGGACTAAACGAGCAAGTATTTTCTAGATGGTTTTGTAAACCTTTCATTAATCTCTAATGATAGTGAAACTTTGTGATTTGACCTGCCAATATGTGCATGTCAGAGGGGAACCGACAGCAGGAATTACGTTTTCCTGAGATTCCATTGCATCTGCAGTACTGGAAAAAAGTCTGCCTAAAAATGTTGTAATTGTAGCTGTTGGCATATTTCTATTTTTAATGTCACTCTTGTTTTTATTTTTGTAATAATATTTGAAGTTTTCTTGTCTCCATGGGAGCTCTGGAGGGCCAGGCTGATGGATGTCTGGGATTTCTGTTTGCCTCTTTAACCCTTTCATTCCAGATTCAGTTTGCACACCTCAGAGAAGGGTCATTTGTTATCTTTCATGTTCTCCTTGGGAATTGATGCTTTTGATTTCTTTCCCTCAGGCTTTTGAGCTAACCCACGGTAGTCAGATGACTTTTCTAAAAGAGATAAGCTAAACTGTTTTGAAAACATCATTTCAAAAGCCTGTCTCTATCCTCTGCAGGGAAGGCACCCCAAGAAAGAAGGGGAAAGAACCCTTGTGCCTGCTGTATTGTTTTTCCAGGCACTTTTGAATTTATATTGTGTGAAACACTCTTGAAATGGCCTGTGCATCCTCACGCTTCTGGGGTGTAGGCGCCAAGTACAGGTGCAGGCATCAAAGTAAGGCAAGGATGAGCACACAGACCTTGTGCCCCTGACAGGGACCTTTTTTCTTGACCTGCTTGTTAGACCATGGTCTTCCAGTGCCACTTCCTGCTGCTGGCACACAGTGCTTTCCTCAGTATGTGGTAAGGGCAACAGTCTCCTCTGCAGCCTTTTCCCCTTCTGTGGACAGGTACAAGTCCCAGAACTGCCCCGCCAACAGCGAAAAGTTAACCATCTTCAATGACTTCCCCATGGAGGCAGAGGTGCATTTCTCCTTTGAGAAGGACAGCAAAGGAGAGACATTCCTTTTGGACCCTCCCAGTATGATGCTGAAACCCAAAGAGAAAAAGGTAGGAGACAAGCAGGTAGGGCAGGCACCGTAGAAGTGCCGTTCCTCCTGCTCACAGAGGGCTCTTTGTATTTCTTTTTGTGGGGACGGGTTCAGAAGCTGAGTATTTGGGCATACCCGACTTCCGCTGGCCTCCTGGAAGACAGTCTCATCTGCTGCATCAAGGACAACCCGGAGCCAGTGGTCTTCCGACTGTGCTGCGAAGGGGTGCACGTGAAGCTGGGGGTCAGCCCCCAGGAGCTGCGTTTCAACAGGCTGCTTCTGCACAGGTCAGTCATCCCGTGGCTGAGGGCACTCCAAGGCTTGTGACAAAGAGAAGAGGTTGAACTCTGGTTCCAGAGGCTCAGATGGAGCTGCTTCAAGCTGCATTCCATGGCGAGGCTGGTGTGGCCACCGAGCAGCTGACGCCAAGTGTCTTCCTGTCTCTGCAGGACTGACACCCAGACCCTGGTCCTGAAAAACGACAGCCCACTGCCCATGGCATGGCATCTCAGTGGGCTGGATGACCTCGGAGATGACTTCTCTGTGTCACAAGGCAGGGGCATCGTTGGCCCCCACACGGACTTTGAAGTGAAGCTGAATTTCAAGGCCGAGAAGATTGGCATCATTAATAAGATGATCCGACTAGAGGTGAGAGGGACTTGGGCCTTCCTGGCAGAGCAGGGCAGAACAAGCAGCTGTGTGCTCTTAGGGATAGAGTCAGGAAGAGCTGCACCTGACAGGCACAAGGGTGCTGTGGCCCCAACTTGTGCCTCTGCGCTGGGTTGGCCAGGTGCCCAGGCTCTGCATCCGGAGCCTGTGCCACAGCCACCTGGCTGCTGTGCACGGTTGAAGGCTGTTGTTTGGTTGTACGGACCAGCATTCTCTCTGTACCCTTTCTGGGATTTTGTTCTCTGTGGTTTAGAGGCTGCATTTCAGTAAGGATGCGAGGTGATTGAAGAGGAGGGCGTTAATTGCCAGTGCCACCTGCTCTGGGACACCTCACATTTCTTGTGGTTGTGTTTACATCCCTGGGCCTCTCAAGGGTGCTCTAGCAGCACCATTCCCTGCTGTGCAGAATTGGGCTGATAAGGTTTCTTACTGTAGCAGAATCCTGCCGGGGCAGCCTGTGAGATGAACAGGTTAGGAAAGCTTGGGAGGCCACAAACACTTGTCAAGCCAGGGAGGCCATGGGGGAAGCAGCTGGCAAAGACAAGGACTTAGAGGTTGTCTTCCAAAAGAATGGTCTAAGCAGTGTTTGTTTCTTGCTGCCTCAGGTTTCAGACACAGAAAACATCCTGGGGATTGTTCACGCTGAAACTATCAAAGTCTCTGTGGAGGTCTATGATGTTAATCTGAGCATCAACATGCCTGAAGGTCAGTGGAAGCCTCCCAGACGAAAGAGTCTGGGTGCATTTTCCTACCTTGGCAGGTAGGCTACCAAAGCCCTTGGGAGGGGATGGCATAGCAGGCAAGGGTGGCACAGATACATAAAGCACATTCCTTGCAAGCTCCGTGAAGTAAAGCACTGTCAGAGCACCAACAGCCTTGAGTCCCTTCCTTCTGAACTTTGAAACGTGCAGCTTTGTGTGCAGATTGGATTAGGTGCTTTGAAACAACAAGTCATCTGAAAAGGCAGCTGGCAATTCCCAAAGGCTCAGCACAAAACATAAAGTAGTTGGATTTGTGCTTGGAAGCAAGGAAATGGAAACCAAGCTCCTTGGCTTCTACCCTGCAGATACTTGGGAGTAAGAAGAGAAAGTAGCTAGAGAACACTTCCAAGAAGGGACACTTGCTGAAGAGGGTCTTGTGCCATCCAAGAACTCCAGCTACGTAGCTTGTGACCGGGTGTGGTCTGCAGCAGCTCACAAATATTCACCACTTCTTACCTCGCTCTGCATGTTTTCTGCAGGTCCAGATGGTAGCTTGGAATTTGGAACCATTAATGTCCTGGATAATAAGAAGGAAGTCCTGAGTCTGAAGAACCAAGGCTTATATGACACTGAGTACAGGTGAGTCCAGCAGCCTGGTGCTGAGCTTTTCCTCAGGCTCCCAGGCCTGCGTTCTCCCTCTGTCCGTGGCTGGAACCTGTTCCCATGCTGTTGCCTTTTCTTTTTTTTTTTTCTGGTCTTATGCAAAGTCCTGGCTGTGCTGGTGGCACTGTGCTTTTAACTTCAGAGGTCTTCATTCTTTGCCTTTCTCCACAGTTTCAAGCTGAGAACTGGAAATGCCAAGATGAGCAATTTGGAATCTCACTTCACTGTCCGGCCGCAGAGGGGTTTGCTGAAAGCCTCCAAGCCACCTGTGAAAGTTGAGGTTCTCTTCCACCCTACAGCTGAAGTGTTTCTCAAGAGCAAACCCATCCTGCTCTGCCAGGTGAGCTGCCTGGGCCCAGCTGTGTTAGCACAGTGCATCTTGGGAGCATAAGCAGGATAGGTGTTCGGTGTCTTTTGCAAAGAAGACTTTAGCTGGGGCATCTCTCTCCTACATACACAAAGACTTGCGAAACCATTTGGGAGTCTTCATAAGAGGGCTGAAAATCTGGCTCTGGAGGAGGCTTTAAATAGGGAGGGTGAGCTGATGGAGACCTGGGGTGGGGTCAGGGGACAGAGGGAGAGGCTGGCCTCTCTGCTGTGTTTACCAGCCCCTCCTCTGGTTGCAGGTCACTGATCCCAAATTGAGTCAAGGAGACCAGACTGTTGCCACCATCCCACTGAGAGTGTCGGCGAGAGCTGTGTACAGCAAGTACAGCATCGAGCCTGCCTCACCCATCGACTTCGGTGCCATGATGAGGGGAACCAAGAAGACCCAGGTCTTAATTTTGGAGAACAAAGGCGCCCTCAATTTCAAATTCTCCATCCACCAAGCACCTCCACCGCAAAGGTAAGAGAAGACCTGCACCAGGCTTTCTGTCTGGGGAGGCACCACCACACAGCTGGTGTGTGACAGGCAGCCAGACCTGGGTTATCGTCCATTTGGGTCACTGACTTGGGAAGAGGGAGCAAAGAAATACCTCAGTATCCCCATGTGTGGGACAAAGCTGGTCATACAGCTGCTCTGACCATAAACTGCAGCAATGGGTGCTGCAGGAAGCTCTCCGGGGGCCATCAGGAGCAGGAAGGCTTTCCTCCCTGGGGAGGAAGGCCAGCTTTGGCCTCAGACAAAGGCAGGGCAGCTCAGCGTGACAGATGTCTCTGCTTTCTCCTCTCAGTTCACGGCAAGAGGAGTCTGCCCCCTCGGTCAGGCAAAGAAAGCGCTCGATGCAGGTGGGTGGCTCCCGCTCCTCCCCAACTTGTGCTGCTGCAGGGCATGTGGGAGGATGCAGCTGTGCCCAGGCTGGGGGGAGGACGTGGTCTGCGGGATGGAGAGTCCAGTGTCTGCACAGTTCCACTGGCAGACCCATGCTCTGGCTCCGACCTGGAGCTGTGGGGACAAGAGAGGGGAGCAGGTCCTATGTTTGGTGGCTGCTAGCCAGCATTGGTCTGTGAACACCCTAGGAGCAAACTGTCCCCATCTGAACACCCAATCCCTAGAGCACTGACAACTTTGCTTTTTCTTCTTCCCAATCTCCTCTCTCTGTCCCATCATTTCTCCCAGTCATTTCTGCTCTCTGGTACCCCTGGAGGTTGAAGGATCCCAGCTACCACCTTCATTCTTTACACTCAAACCCCTTTCTCTCTGCCACTTGGGACAGACTTGCAGCTCCTCCTGGCTTGTTCATCTCATCCTGGGGCTGCCTTTGGGCCAAGGAGTTGTCCTTCCCTGCCCTGCGACTGGGTGCTTGGGCCCAGCTGGAGGCCAAGGCGTGGCATACTCCATGCTGGGGGTGTTCAGGGTACAGCTGTTAGGCATCAGCCTGTCCTGGTACTCTTTCTGCAGGCTCAGCTCACTGTAGGCATGTTCACGGTGTCCCCTTGCTCCGGCTCCATCGGTCCTTGGGGCCAGCAGAAGATCACAGTGGATTGCAGCGCAGGACCAGAGGGGAAATGTGAGGAGCAGCTGTGCATTGACATCAGCAACAGAGACCCCAAGGACAATCCCCTCGGCATTCCCTTTACCCTGACTGCCGAGTCCTGCTTCCCAGGTACCTACTGTCCTCAGGTTCCCCATGGTCAGTCCTGCTGCTGATCAGCACCTAAACTTGCTCCTTGGATAGAGACGCCCCATGGTCCTGAAGTCCCACCTTAAAATCCTCAGAGGTTGCAGTCCTTTTCAAGTCCACCAGTGGGGAGAGGCTGGGAGGGATGTGTGGAAACGTAAAAGGAAACCAATGCCCTTTAAGACTGAGGTTGACTGAGCTCCATCCTCACTGACTGAGCTCTCTCATCCAAGGCTGGGTTTTGCAGTCACCTGGGCAGAAAGGGCTTATCAAGCTGTCTCAGAGGCCAGCTGGGTCCAGGTAAATTCAGCAAAGAGGCTTCTCCAACCTCAGCCCTCCCTCTGGTGTGTCTGCAGCACTTGTTGAAGACGTCTCATCCATCTTCGAGAAGTACCCGATCCACAGCAATGTCAATCTCCGCCAGACATTACAGTCGGTGCAAGGCAACGGTGTGTTCATCCGAGAGGACAACAAATTCATCTTCACCAAAGTTCTGGTTGGGCAAGGGGCCACGGCTCACTTCAAGATCTCTAACAGCAGCAGTGTCCCATGTGACGTGGTCCTCTCCATCAAAGCCCTGCCTGGAGAGGTAAGAACAAGAGGCTCTCTAAAGGCCATGTGAGAGCCTGCCTTCTTCTCCAGAGTTATTGCGTTCTCTGGCCTAGCTGAACTAGTCCAGGTCAAATTGCAGGGGAGAGCAGCAATGCCAGGGGGGCACTTGCCTTCTGAACGTCTCTGGAAAGCACACTCAGAGAGGGGCTGTTCCGAACTGAGGGGCCAGAGCTCAAAGCAGAGCATTGCCTGGCTTTTCCTTCTCTTGGAAGGCCAGTCCTAGGTTATTTCCAGGGGTTTCCATGCAGTCCCAACCTCCCACACGTGCTGAGGTGGCTGCCCAGCCCTCCAAGCAAGCTTTTGCATGCCTGGGCAGTAGCGCAAGGTCAGCATCCCCTGGGACGGGGAGGAGCCTGCCCAGGGAAGCGTGAAGCAAGACACGCTGTCTGGGACTGTCCCCAGGGAGGCATCTATGAATATACTGGGTCACCTTGAAAGGTGTTTCCTCCTAACACTGCGCTGTGGGTTCCCCCCAAGCCTCACAAGCTCATCAGCAACATCTTCAAGTTGGATCCTGCCGAGATGAACATTCCTGGCTTATCCCATGCCTTTGCTGCAGTGACCTTCACTCCAGAACAAAAGGAAGAGTACCAGGGCATTTTCACAGCTTCCCTTGTTATCCCCAAAAGGTAACTGACCCTGGGAAGTATTGGGGTGGACCGTTCTAGTAGCTGCCTCTCCTCGGTAACTCTAATGCTTTCAGTGCCCTTAGGCAGAGTATTTGGCATGAGATGATCTGGGAGGCAGTAACTGTTAGGCAGAGCAGAGCAGAAAAATGAGGAGGACGCTTCAGCCTGTGTGAGGGACTCTGAAGAGAGGGCCTTAGGTAGCCAGCTGGAAGTTACTGAGAACTGCAACAGCTGAACTGGGACTTTCCAAAGACAAAGGCTTAGATGAAGCAGTTGCTGTGGCAGCAGGTCAAGATTTCCTCCTTATTTCTGTAAAAGGAGGTGATCCTGTGTGGTTCCCTGGCATTCATTTAGCTATTTTTATATCACGGGAGTGATTGGACCTCTTACCAAAGAGAAGCCCGGTTCCTCTCCCTAGTGGGACTTGTGTACTGGAGCCCTTCCCCAAGTACCTGCCCTTCCCCAAGCCTTTAGTGGCTGAACTGGAACAGAGAGGTCAGCTTTCTACCCTAACAAGCAATTCCTCTTTTAGTATCCTTGGAAATAGTCTTTACTGATGGTGGTGTTGATTTGGTTTTCCCTTCTTGCTTTCATACTGTTTTCATGGTGTGCTTTTGCTAGTTGCATATGTCTTATATCACTGCAGCCAGAGGGTTTGCCACGTCTCATCTGGTGCCTCATTATTTATCTGCTGTACAACATGATTCAAATTAGGGAAATTATTTATAAGTCTTATTCTGAAATGGTTTCTGTGCCTCTCCAGCAGCTCTGTGAAGACGAAACCCCAACAACTGACCTTCACTATCAGTGGAGAGGGGCACGTGCCTCAGGTGACAGTGGTGTGCCCGAGCCTTCAGAGTAAGAGAGGAAACCCTGTGCTGCGCTTCAGGAGGCTCCTGCTGGGGGATTCACAGAAACTCCCCCTGGTCCTTCGTAACAACGGTGTCGTACCCACCAAGGTAAGGACCTGCTCAGGGAATGCTCTGGGCTGGGAACAAGTGCTTGTCTTGTGGAGGAAGGGCCCCAGAAATGTGATTTTCTGTCTAATCTTTCCTCTTCAGTTGAAAACAACAGAAGAAAGGTGGTGGGATAAAGCTGGATAAACCTTTATTGATCTAAAACTCCTGGCAGACATGAAAAGACACAAACAACAAACAAAAAAAAAATTTTTTTTTTTTTTAAACTAAGCAAATGGGTTTTTCTGGCTGTATTACCTAATTTTCCCCGTTTTTAATTACTTTCCAATGCTTAAAAGTTACACATTATACCCCACTGATAGGTCTTTGTTTTGCTAAAGGCATTTTATATTAGTTACCCAGGTTTATATTTGCAAAATTCTTTCATTTACTTAAAACCATTTTCATTCTGTTTCATTTACTGCTGGATATATCAACACATACTGCAGTTAGAAAAGTTCATTAGAGTCACTTTTTTAGCAGATGGTATTTACCGATGCTTGGAAAAGATGTTGCTTTTCTGTTTCATTTGTCTTTCAGCCAGTTTCGCTTTGGGCTCGGGAGAAAGTCTTTTTGCCCCGTGGTGTGCTGTTTCTCCGGCCACATGGGGCCGGCCGGGGAGGTCGGCTCTCGGAGCGCGGCACGGCAGGGGAGGGGGCTTGGGCGCTTTTTCGGTGTGCGTGGTTGTGCTGCTTCTCTCTTGATCCGGGGACAGGGTGGAGTGTTTTCCCAGCTGTCTGCGGGATTTTGCAGGGACGGCCTCGGGATGGGCTCGACTGCTCCGGTAGGAACGATCCCGGGGGTTGAAGAAACAAAGTTGCTTCCCGGGGTTATTCCCGGGAGGGAAAGCTGCGTGGCTGGTTTTAACAAGTTTAACTCTTTCCTCGCCAATTATCTGAGTTCTTTAGCTGGAACGGAACTCTCCTTTTTTAGTTCTTTAGGCAGTCCTTTTAAAATGACTTGCTGATGGAATTGTTGAAGGGTAAGAGGGATAGGGGAAAATGCTGGAATCTGCTCCCCTACCTTCTCCGAAGTGAAGCTAGGTTTGACGGATGTCCCACAAACCTCCGAGTTTGTGAACACGGAAACGCTGAGATTCCAGGCGTTTGCCGGACGCAGAGAATCGAAACTCCCTCTGCGCTGAGGGGTGTCTTCCCTTCACGGAAGGGGCAGGTTCACCCAGTCCACGTTGGGCGCCATTTGCGAACGCTGAAGGACAGGACGGGGATCCCCGGGCGAGAGGCCTTCTGCCCCTAGCTCCTGGGGGAGATGCTCCCTTCCCGCCCCCGCCTTTACCCCGCGGCTGCTCATGACCCCCAGAGAGAGAGCCACGGCGCCGACAGCCAGGCAGCAGGGAAAACAGGCAGAGAGGGCTTTATTGTTGTGGTCAAAGCTTAAATACCTTTTGGGTGGATTACAAAGTGACCGCTGGGAGTTCAGGAGGTGTTACAAACCAACCAATTACAAGAAAGGGTTAACAGCCAATAGGTGAGTTCCCAGTCATCTCTTAGGCATTCCAAGGTGTACAGTGAGGGGTTTTGGGAACAAGAACGGTTACACAAAGTCACAATCACCATCTTGGACACGTGGTCAATTTAGCAATATTACAAACTCCTGCATTCTTTTATCTGTAGCAGAGTTACCCCAACAGGCATGTTTTTCCCCCTGTCTCCCAGCTCACATTTTGTTCTCATGTGGCCGTGTGTGATGTCCCAGGTCCATGAGATTGCGTTTGATACTAGTTGACTCTATTTTAATTAAACCTAATTGTGGTTTAATTACACTCTGCTCATGGTTGTCTGTCCTGTTTGGCTCTATGTCAGTTCTATCCATATGCTTTTGAACCCATTTTTTTCCCTGTGTGACTTCACCTTAGTGCTGAGAGCTGTGTTCGAGGCGGGGAGGTGGTCTGGGTTCCCCATGCTGGACCAGCGGCAGTGCAGGCTCAATCCACGTGCCATCCTCTACTCACACCCCTGTCATTGTGCTCTGTGTTCTCTTTTCTCAGTTTACAGTACGACTCATGGATGAACGGAGAGTTTTCTCCATGAAAGGCAGGCAGTCTGCATTCCAGGCCTTCCACATTGGAGACGTGGAGGAGGACTCCACCGGAAAAGGTAAATCCATTAACCATGCAGTGTGACCGTTCACGGAGGGAAAAGGTGTGCCCTGCTCTTGGCTTGTCTAAGCAGCAGCCCCATGTTAGACTTAGTTTCTTTCCTTGGTCTCTCTGTCCCCCGAGCTTCTCTTGTGGATTCCTTGCAGGGTTTCCTCCCAGCAAGTCGTAGGAAGTTCTTCTGTTCTTCTAGACACAGTGGGTTGAGTTGCGGGGGACTACCACCACCTCAACGGATGGGCTGAGGTCTTTGCCACATGTGGGAAGGTGTCAGCCTGAACGGAGGCAGCCCTTGAGCACACAAGCCAGCCAGCGGAAGCCAAAAGCACTCCTTGGCTCAGCCTTCCGTATGGCAGGAGCTGGCTGGAAGCAGATGGAATGAGGGCTGGGTGTTAACCTGAGGTTAGGCCGCTTAAGTGGTGATATGTGTGAAGGTGGCATCATCTTGTGAACATAGGAAGAGGGTCTGGAACAACTGATGGGAGAAACTCTTCTTAGAAGCAACTGATTTCAACCTCTTATTCCTCGTATACCCCAGGGAAATATTTCCTCTGTGCAGCTGTATCACTTAACTCTGCTTCCCATTGCTGTGCAGCCAAGAAGCATCACAAGAAACCTTACATGCTCCTGGAACATGGGCAATCAGCAGAGTTTGACGTGTTTTTCAAACCCACCCTGGCCCAACGTCTGGAAGGGAAGATCCGTGTGGAACTGTCAGGCAACAGTGAAATCAACATAGAGCTGGTGGGGGAAGGCTACGATGATGACTTCATCCTTGATAACGTCACTGGAGTAGCAGAAGACAGCGAGGAGAGCAGTGTTAAGGGCAATCTGGAGGATGACATCATTGAGGGTAAGAGAGGAGAGGCTGCCAAGGTAGAGCGAGGAAGAGGAAAATGCCTGATCACGTGTGTCCTCTCTCCAGCCAGGGCTGGGCTGTCACCCACTGGAGTTGGTGGCCTGTGAGCTTGCCAGCCGTGCACACAGAGCAGTGTGTGCTCTGCTGCTTGTTGCTGGGCACAGGCACAGCCCCAGGCTTGGGGGCCTCCCAGAGGGAGGGAGGCTTGGAGCAAGGAAGAGTCAAATGTACGCATGTCTCTGCAAGGGAGGGGGACGGGTGGACCTCACTGCATGCTGAGATCTCTTGCTCTCCTTCTTCACAGCTGTCAGAGTGAATCATGTTGAGTTCGGGGACTGTGCAGTCGGGAGGCGCTGCGACAAGACCTTTGCAGTCACCAACCGCAGCAAGGAGGAGGTGATGCGGTTTGAGTGGCTGGCAAGCGCCCCGTTCCAGTTCTCCCCCAAGGTGAGCTGGCACAGCTCTGCCTTTCCCGGTTGCTCAAGCCCTTTCCCGGTGTTCCTGGGAGCTGGCAGGGAGTCACCACATACCACGGAGAGCCCGTTCCAGTGCCATGCAGGAAATGTGATCCCTGGCTTTGCTGGGGCAGGGCTGTCAGCCCAGCAGGAAAGGCTCCGTGTTCTGGGAGGTGGCACCTTCTGTTCATACTTTGCTCTATCAAATCTCACATAAATCCTCGCTGAGGTGCGGATTCCCAGCACAGCTGCTCACCGTTTTTTGCTGTCAGTCCTTGTTGTCCATGTTGTCCCTTTTGCTGTCAGTCCTGCCCTTGCCAGTGATTCCAGCTTGGTCTTGACTCTCTGGTTCTCCCTAGGTGGGACACCTCCAGCCTGGCCATGCCAAGAATATCAGAGTGACCTTGAAATCCAATGTCCCGGTCACCTTCAAAAGGCACTCTGTGAAGTGTAAGGTGGCCAAGATCAAATACCAGCTGCCACCAGAGGAGGTTTACGAGTGGGACGACGGAATGCGCACGGTCCAGTGGGAGGATACCCCCGAGAAACGCCCAGGAGCCCGCTGGCCTGTGAAGCAGAAGGTAAGAAGCACAACGGCAAAAGCTAACCGAGCTTTTGCCAAGGGACCTGCCGACAGCAGCAGACCACCAGCGCTGCTGGCAGAGCAGCTCCTGCTTCCCCTGGGCATTGGCTCCAGCCATGAGGTTCACCAGCAGTGCATTTTAGGGGAGTGGTGGGTGCACAGTGAGCGGGTGTGCTCACACCAGAGGGGGAAGCCTTTTGGCAAGGGACCTTTATCCACACACAAAGTACCAGTTTGTGCCACAAGCCAAGTGTTGCAGCCCGTGTTGAATGGGAGGTCTCCTTTGACTTTATCCCATTTTACAGTGTTAAAATCTCTTCATCTGATTTGGTGCCTTGTCACCCACAAGGAGTTAAACCCACTGCACTCTGCCTCTTGTTTGGAAGTGGAGAGCAGCCCAAGTGCTCTTCTGCGTGCACCGGTGAGCTCCGAGCTCTGCCTACGCCGATACCAGAGATTTTGGCTGTGGCCTCTGTATTGTGGGGGATATCTCATTATGGAGCAGCCCAGGCACTGTGTGACAGTATGCAGGACTCTGGAGAAGCCTTCTCTCCAGAAACTCTTGTTTTTTTCTATCATTATTGCCAAACGCATTTATCTTGGTGAAGGTTCTTGCTGAGTTTCTGAACCATAGTGAGTCCTGTAAACCAAACTTCCCCATCAGGGCCTCAGCAGTTGGAGACTTTCCCAGTGAGATCATTCACATCTCAAAATGCCCATAGCCAGCTCCCACCCCACACCTGACATCTGGAGAGCACTTTCTCCTAAGACAAAAAGGAAGAAGTTCTTTCTAGGACTGGTCAGTCTTGGGCTTCTCCACCCACAGAGCTCCAGCAGGGGAACTTAATCCTAATGCTGAGACCTGCTGGATTTATAAGGGACCAGGGAAAAGGTCAGAGACTCTACAGCGTTGAAGCACAGGGACTGACAGCTGCCCATAATCCCCATAGGTGTATTAATAGCTGTGGTGGTGACTGCTTTGATCAGTGGGTAGAAACCAATACTGTAGTAGAACAGCCCAATTTTGTCATCTTGCCAGGGAAATAAACCGGAATGTCCTTTCTATGTGGCTGAGTTTGGAGGCCAAAAGATTGCTCTTCTCAGCCTGGCTTTCTGGGCTCTGCTCAGTGATTCTTCCCTCCTCTACCTGCAGGTGGCCAGGGCACTCCAGGAACCATCTCACACCGTCCTGGAAGAGAGCAGCCACGAGGTTGAGCTCAGCGCTCGGGTTGACTACACCAAGTTCAAACTGGACACGGTCGAGATTGAATTCAAGAAGACCGAGCTCTTCCAGACAGAGAGAAGCACGTGAGTGCTGGGCACCATGTTGGCCCTTTCCTCCTAAACTTCCAGATACTCTTTGAAATACTTTGATTGGGCCACCCAGGGCAGCAATTCAGAACGTGGCAGAGTTGCCTGGGGAAGGCAGTGTTCCTCAGCAGGAGGTGGTACTAGGAGCCCACCACAGTGTTACTTTAGTACTTGCTTGTTATTCCTCCTCCTTGTTTTTCAGTTTCTGGATGTACAATACAGGGAACGTAGCCCTGGAATACTCCTGGGAGGTGACTCTGGAGGAGGAAAAACCATCAAAGTGTTCTAAGAAGCCATTCTCAACCACTCTGATGAGTAAGTCATTGGCTCTGGGAGGTGTGCCCGGGACATTTCAGTTGGTAGCTGAGAGCCTGGGGAGAAGACCCTGCCACTTGCTCTGCCACTTTGTGCTCTGCGCAGGAGCTGAGCCAGGCTCCAGGGAGAGCCCCATGCTGGGTCAGGACTGGAAAGGGGGACATCAGGGCACCTCTTTGGGAAGTCTCTGAGACTGGGAAAAACAAAGGTGGAACAAGTGAGCTGCCCTGCAGCCACTGTCTATGTGCAGTTCCCCGCTCCAGGGCAAATGCAAAGTCACTGTCTAAAGCCAACCCTCCTGCCCTGGCACAGGAGTGTGTGCTGCAGGCGGAGACCCTGCTCCCAGCCGCTCTGTCTCCTGCTGAAAGGACTTGGCCAGAGGAGCTCCAAGTGCATCCCAGCTCTCTTCTGTCCAGCTGCAGCAAGGGGCAGAGTTGTTGGGAACAAAGAATTTTGTCTTTGAAACATGTCCTCTTCCGTCCTGCAGGTTATTTCTTGTCCTCTGCTGCTGTGGAGGAGTGGTTCAAGAGTCACCCAAGACAGGTGCACTGGGCATTGCCGCTCGAGTCAACTCAGCCCCAGTCATCAACTCAGCCCCAGTCAAGTCCGCGCTGTTCAAAGCGGCTGCCCTGCCCTTTGAAGCGCATTAGTTCCTCCCTGGAATTGCTTCCAGATGACATCAATGACCCACCGCTGTTCTCCATCAAGCCCCACTGCGGTACCATCCCTGCTGGACAGAAGCAGATTTTCCGTGTGAAATTCTGCCCGATGCGCGTGGGGAAATTTAAGGCCCAAATACTGTGCAGGTAAGAAATGTCCAGGTGCTTTCCAATCCATGCTCCTGCTGGGTATCACAGGATGGGTCAGGTTGGCAGGGACCCTGCACAGTGGGCCATCTGGTGCAACCTCCCTGCTCAAGCAGGGTCATCCCAGAACACATGGCACAGGATTGTGTCCAGCAGGTTCTGGAATATATCCAGTGAGGGAGACTCCACACCCTCTCTGAACCTATCACCTGCACAGGAAAGAATTTCTTCCTCATGTTCAGGTGAACTTGATTTGCATCAGGTTCTGCCCATTGCCTCTTATCCTATTGATGGGCAGCACCAAGCAGAGCCTGGCCCATCCTCTGACACCCTCCCTTCCGTCCCTCTGACTGGGGTGGGTGAGCATGCAGCCCCGGGGACAGCCAACCCCAGAGAGGCAGCAGGAACATCCAGTATACAGGAGCACAGAGAGATGATCATCTGGCCTTGGGCCAGATGTCTGTGGAGATGCCTCTGGATCTGTGTGGAGACAATGGGAGCAGATATTGTATGAAATGTTTAGCTCCTGGAGGGTTGCAAAATTTGGAATGGGAGATCCAGAACGGCTGTCAAGGGGCCAGCCAGTCCCTAGCTATGCTTCCTTATGGGACAAGCACAGCCTCCTTCTCTACATGGAACCCCGTGTGCTGCAGTTGGTCCCCATGCCCATAACTGGTTGTGTTTCTGCCCTTCCCCCTCTGCTGCCTCCGGGGCAGGGAATGCAGTTCTGTTTCATCTGCTGCTCGCTGCTTGAGTGCAGAGAGGATGCAACACTGTGTGCTCTGTGAGGAGACAGGCAAGCAGCTGGCTGGCTGGTAATGTTTGTCTGGCTAATACCAGTCCTTTTCTTCCTAGTCTTTCCAACCTGAAGTCACCTCAGAAGAGCCCGTCGGTGTCTGTGATGGGGGAAGGCTGTTTGCCGAAGGCTGATCCAAAATGCTCTACGCCACTGCAAAAAGGGGAAACCCAAAGCAGCAAACCCAAGAAGAGGGTGCATTCATCAAAACGAGAGTGACACCCTTTGTGTCATGGCTTCTCCTGCTCATGGTTTCCCAGTCTTCACCAGTTTTCCCCTACTCTTCAAGCCCCAACACCGACCTCTACCTCATCTGTGTACTACATAATAAACTGTGTCTCAACCCACGAGTTTTCTCACTGTTACTCTTCCAGTTCTCTCTTGCATTCCATGGGAAGGGAGAGAGCCGGTGTCTGTGTGGTGCTTG
>NW_020956669.1:19490-21347 GCF_003031625.1 Empidonax traillii | reverse complement strand
AGCGACACTGAGCGCTTTGATAAGCGAATGCTTGGAGAGATTGTCTCTCAGAAACTCTGTCAGTCTTGCCGGTCACTGAAAGGCAAGGACTGACTGGGCTCTCCACCAACTGAGCCCTTGCAGAAAACTGTCTTTGAAGATCACCCGTGTCCTTCATTGGAAGGTAAAGCCGGCTACAGTTGTACTTTGTGTTTTTCTTTAACACATCTGCATTCTGAAAGAGAATTCCAAATAGGATGTGATAACATCAGTCTTCTGTATCAACAGTGCGGGCACACGCACAGCTGTGTGGCTAAGCAATAAGTGACCTGCTAATTGTGTTTTTTTCACTGAAGAACTACAACATTCTCTAAACATACGAGTTTATGTGTTTTGCCCTATAGTAATTATGTAAAACAGCTAAAGGTGAATGAGGTTTGTTCAAGTTTCAGTGAAACCTGAAGAGAACACTGGTAAAGATCAGATATTCAGGTATTCTGCTGGGATCAGGGGGCACCTGGAACCTGTTTAGCCACAGCATGTACAAGTGTATATAATGAGCGTTGGGTTTTAATTTAGCACATTATTTGTAAATAGCACATTATTTGCATTGTATATAAACTGCACTGTTTTCTACATGTGAGACTGTATGTTTAGCTGGGGCTCCAGCTGAAACTCTTCAAGCTGAAGACAGAGACTGTGACCTTTTGGCCCTTGTTGGAGCAAAACCATGGGAGCAGTAGACAGAGACCTGACAGGAGGATGAGGAACTGCGATCGAAGGACACAAGGAACTAAGTTGCCCATCTGTGTAAACATTGTGGCTTGCAAACCTATGTTAGTTGCCAATGTACTAAAATAGTAACTATATATAGAAAAGCACCAAGAAGGGTATAAAAGGGGAGCCTGCTGTATCAATAAATGTCTTCTCTTGCTCACTGCATGCGGAGTCTGTGCCTTAATTCGCCACAGAAACAAACCCCAAAACTCGCCAAGAGTATTGAAGCTGGTATGTTTATTCACAGCACCGGGTGCATGAGGGATAATTCTGCTGGTCACGCACCCCTTTGCTCAGCCTCTTTTGTGCAGTATAATATTACATATGCATTAGTTGTATTAGATATACATTAGCTGTGTTACATATGCATTAGCTGTGTCAGCAAATTCCAGAAAAGGGGATGAGGAATCATTAACATACACCATGGCTATAACTCCGCCTTGGAATGCCCCTTGGGCTTTTCTTTCGGGGGTTTTTGGGGGTCTTTTGGATGATGTAAGAAGTCTTCCTCAGCTTGAACTTTCTACATTTGCTAAGAACTGCTGAGTTGGCACTGTCCAATTAACTCAAAACTGGTATTTTAAGAAATAAATAAGGTGGGTTTATTACAAGCAAGAGTTTTCATAGTTGACTCATGTCAAGATGC
Organism: Empidonax traillii; assembly: GCF_003031625.1. Taxonomy (NCBI): domain Eukaryota; kingdom Metazoa; phylum Chordata; class Aves; order Passeriformes; family Tyrannidae; genus Empidonax; species Empidonax traillii. Next base: position 19,945 of record NW_020956669.1, on the reverse strand, counting down.
CTGGAAGATATTTTGTTTGGGGAGTTGGAGAGTCCTTTGGTGCTCAGGGACTGGTTAGCTGCTTACAGTTACTGCAGTTACTTACTGCTGCTTGCAGGTCTGCTTGCAGTTGTTTGTTCCTGATTACAGGTCTGCTTACAATTATTTGTTGCTGCTTACTGCGGAAGCACAGAAAAGAAATGATTTCTACCTTTGGAAAGAAGCCTACAAAAAATATTAAAAGGACTCTTTATTTATTACCATGGACATGGACGTTATTTATCCGAGTATTTATGGACAGTTTTAATAGTTTTTAATGTATTTAATATTTATTAGAAGAGTTATATTCATATTTATATTGTAAGATTTTATTCCCCTCAGGGAATACAAGTTTCTGATTGGTTAAAGAATGGTTAGCTACTATTGGACAGCTAGTGCCGCAGTATAGGCGGGCACAGCTGAGGCGATTTGTTATG
>NW_020956669.1:15496-16783 GCF_003031625.1 Empidonax traillii | reverse complement strand
TTTTCCTTCTTGTTTGTCATGTTTTATGCCATGCATTAATAGAAAAGAGGGCAGGACCCTTCCCTCTGACCATTTGGGGGAGAGGTCATGCTCTTATTTTAGCAGGTGCTGGAAGAAATGCAGATCCTCCAAGACAACTCACAAACCTTCCTCGCAAGAAAAGACAGTGTCATCAGAGTCATTGCCATAATGCTGCTGGTCGTGGAACAGATTGTATGTCCCCCCTCAATAAAAATGCCACCTTGGTCCATGGGGCAAGGGGAAAACACCTGGGTGCAGTTAGCTAAGGAAGCAAACACTGATACAATTTGCCTGGCCACAAACAATGTTGCTAATCCGTTTTCTACATGTTTAGTTGGTGTTCCTTTAAGTAAAAAATTGTTAGATGCATATAAAAACCCACCAAAAACAAATAAGTCCATAATCGAATTTGAACTATTAGGCACAGCTATAACAAGCGCATGCATGACATTTGTTCCAAAGGCCAATATTTCTAAAAGAAAATTTTTGGATGTTACCTCAAAAAAGGGCATCTATCAAAATACAGCACTATGGTGTAATGGCACCACTACAACAAAAGTTCTAGTAGGACCTATGACACATCCCAGAGAATTACACCCTGGAGACTTTTTAATTTGTGGAGAGAGGGCATGGAATGGAATCCCAGCTAATCCCACGGGAGGTCCATGCACAATAGGTAAAATCACTCTTTTCCATCCATTTAATTTTAGCATACCTGGAGAAATAAAATCAAAAGTTGTCCAGCCTGGTGTGCGCATTAAGACCAAAAGACAGATTATGACCTCCTCGGCAGCAGAAATTATTAGAAGGGAAAAAGAAAAATATCAGCTTGCATGGGATTCCTATCCACACAAACCCAACACACACCTCTCATCTGAACAAAATGCTGCTACTCCCATAACCACAATTAATAGCAATAACAGTCCTTTGGCATTTCCTAATTCACTTACACACCTTCAATTGTCTAATTTTCAAATAAATTTTGGTAATTCAGATATTGGTAACTCTAAATTCCCAATATTACAGGCTAAAGAAATGCCAGAACCATCCAGCCCAACATCATCTTCACTGAAGAACTATTTACCGGTAGCTCAAAACTGTGATCCTTCAGTGTGGCTATGGCCTAGCAGTAAAGATTTTTGGATATCATTCTTTGCTGCAGGTATAGCCTCTGATCATGCACTTATCACCTTAAGCCACATGACTTGCTGGATGGCCAAGGAAGCTAATGCCACCTCGCTCACACTCCAAGGATTGCTAGAAGAC
>NW_020956669.1:12775-15475 GCF_003031625.1 Empidonax traillii | reverse complement strand
AGAAAAGGGGATGAGGAATCATTAACATACACCATGGCTATAACTCCGCCTTGGAACGCCCCTTGGGCTTTTCTTTCGGGGGTTTTTGGGGGTCTTTTGGATGATGTAAGAAGTCTTCCTCAGCTTGAACTTTCTACCTTTGCTAAGAACTGCTGAGTTGGCACTGTCCAATTAACTCAAAACTGGTATTTTAAGAAATAAATAAGGTGGGTTTATTACAAGCAAGAGTTTTCATAGTTGACTCATGTCAAGATGCCTGGAAGATATTTTGTTTGGGGAGTTGGAGAGTCCTTTGGTGCTCAGGGACTGGTTAGCTGCTTACAGTTACTGCAGTTACTTACTGCTGCTTGCAGGTCTGCTTGCAGTTGTTTGTTCCTGATTACAGGTCTGCTTACAATTATTTGTTGCTGCTTACTGCGGAAGCACAGAAAAGAAATGATTTCTACCTTTGGAAAGAAGCCTACAAAAAATATTAAAAGGACTCTTTATTTATTACCATGGACAGGGACGTTATTTATCCGAGTATTTATGGACAGTTTTAATAGTTTTTAATGTATTTAATATTTATTATAAGAGTTATATTCATATTTATATTGTAACATTTTATTCCCCTCAGGGAATACAAGTTTCTGATTGGTTAAAGAATGGTTAGCTACTATTGGACAGCTAGTGCCGCAGTATAGGCGGGCACAGCTGAGGCGATTTGTTATGTTATTGGTTATTGTTATAGCGCGCTGCAGTTGTACGGTTTTTATTGGTTGTACCCCCTGTCACTTATGTAACTCCTCCCTTTGTTCTAGTCCCTTCTCCCCAAAACCTATATAAACCCCTGTTATCCCCTCGGGGGGGAGCGACATTTTGTCCCCAGAGGGTGCTGCACGTCCGGGGAGCCCCCATCATTTTTCCCCTGGGATTAATAAATCATCAATAATTCATCGAACCCTCGTGTCGCTCATCTCCTTCTCCGCCCCCGGGCTGCGGCATATGGCGCCCATCGCGAGGCTCTGTTGAAGGCTTCTCATATTGAGAAGACTCCAGAGTGGCTCCTATGGGATACTGAGGAACCAAAGGTGTGGTATTCTTCCCGGCAGCCACCCTCAGCCGAACGGCGAACAACAAGGAACGGATCTCCTACGCACCTTCACTGCCGGCAGGAGAAGGTGAGCGGCTGAGGCAGACCTAATCCCTTCCCCATTCCCAAACCCCCGATCGACAAATATGGGCGCGCGCCTTTCGACCGCGGAGCACGAAAAATATCGGCACCTTAAAACGCTGCTTCTGCAGCACGGCCAGTCGCCGGAGAAAAAATCATTAAAACTATTGGCAAAATGGCTGGATAATAGACAGGAAAAAGTCCCTCGCATTTTTAATTTGACCGATTGGGACGAAATTGGGTACTATATCTGGACTGACAAAAACAACAAAATCGCGGGAGCGAGTTCGGCGCTGGAGGCTTGGAGGGATGTTCTGATGGTCTTACAGGACCAAGTGATGAACGAGAATTCCATTTCTCCTCCCCATTCCCCGCACCGATATAATCCGGACTGTGACAAAACCCCTAAAAGGCAAAGTGGCAAAGGGAATTCCTCTGGGTCCTACTGCCCGTCTGCGCCCCAAGATGGCGCCGGCCATGTGGGAGGGAGACGCAGTCGTAGCGCGGCGCGGGAAACTTCTAGTTGCGTCACCCCTACACCACGCCCAAAGTATCCTCCCACTGTAGACTCCTCCCCTGAACACTCCCCCGCGGTTACATCACGCTACGGTAGTCACGAGGGGCGGAAACAAGATGGCGTCAGAGCCAGTTCCGCCGAAAACATCCGGCAACATGGCGGCGCCCATGATCGGCATGCCTCCGATACATCGCGGCTCGTATCCCATGCCGATATATGGAGGAACTGTAAAGCTCAGGCACTTCAGGCGGGTGACACAGAATTTCTTAAGGCATTTCCAATTTATTTTGATGAGGGGCCGACACCTCAGTGGACACCTATCTCTTATCCTATACTAAAGGACATTAAAAAGGCTATCGCGGAATACGGGTTGGGTGCACCGTTTACTCTGGGTTTGTTTGAATCTATGTTTCAGGCGTATACCTTAATTCCATATGATGTCCGTATGATAACTAATGGCTTGTTAACAGCGGTTCAAAACTCTGTCTTTGAAAATGAATGGAAATCTCTTATTGCTAAGTATGTTACTGACAAATTGTCCAATAAGAGGAGTCCTCCTGACCATTACAAAAACATGCTATATGGTGAAGGGGCATTTTCAACAAGAGAGTCTCAGGTCACAATTGAAAAGCAATATTTAAACATCTCTCGTGACCTTGCTTTGCAGGCAATAAAAAAGGTTGCCGATGCTTATGCATCTGCACCCTCCTTCACCCTAATTAGGCAAGGTCAGGACGAGCCCTTTGTTGACTTTATCACACGGCTTAAGGAAGCAATAAACAAACAGGTTCAGCAGAAAGAGTCACAGGAAATTCTATTTAAAAAGCTAATTATTGAGAAGGCTAATCAGGAGTGTCAGCATGCATTGAAATATTTAAAAGAGCCAACATTATTTGAAATGATAGAAGCTTGCAAATACATAAATTCTAATACACACAAAGCTAAACTTATGGCTGCAGCTCTTTCAGGACCAAATGTTTGTTTTAATTGCAATCAAAGAGGTCACATACAAAAACATTGTCCACAGCTA
>NW_020956669.1:6960-9714 GCF_003031625.1 Empidonax traillii | reverse complement strand
TATTCCCCTCAGGGAATACAAGTTTCTGATTGGTTAAAGAATGGTTAGCTACTATTGGACAGCTAGTGCCGCAGTATAGGCGGGCACAGCTGAGGCGATTTGTTATGTTATTGGTTATTGTTATAGCGCGCTGCGGTTGTACGGTTTTTATTGGTTGTACCCCCTGTCACTTATGTAACTCCTCCCTTTTTTCTAGTCCCTTCTCCCCAAAACCTATATAAACCCCTGTTATCCCCTCGGGGGGGAGCGACATTTTGTCCCCAGAGGGTGCTGCACGTCCGGGGAGCCCCCATCATTTTTCCCCTGGGATTAATAAATCATCAATAATTCATCGAACCCTCGTGTCGCTCATCTCCTTCTCCGCCCCCGGGCTGCGGCAGCTTACAGTTACCTACAGTTACAGTGTGAAGGTGGGCAGGAAACCATGTAAGACCAGTCTGGGCTCACTGCCAAGGGACCATGTGGCTGGGACAGGTAAACAATATGATAGGCCAGGAAAGACTGATGAAGGAAAGTGCGAGCCATCCCTGAGATACTTAAATGAATCCAAGAAGAGGGGCTATATCACCTTTTAAGGAAGAAAGGGAGCAGGGCTGGCCATGAGAGGAGTGAGGGAGTGGTTATGTAAATCAAGAAACCTTAAAAAGACTTGTCCCTCCCATTCTTGGTGTGCTCGGACTTCATCACGAGGCCAGTGCACCCATCACACTGTAATTAAAAGTTCTTTGTTTCACTTTATTTGGCCATTTTTGAAAGTTTAATTAGAGATATTTCTCACAAACTGGGGGCACCTCTGGGAGCCAATGTCCACCAGTCCAGTTGAGGGAACAGTGAACCTGGAAGGTGCACCCTGCTGATTTCAGCAGTCCAGAAACCTGTGCCCTCTCCTGGGATGGCAGTGACAAAGGACCCAGCATGAAACAAAGAAGGGGGGAAAGCAAAACTAAATTTGTATAGAAATTAATCCATGGCAACCATCACACTTCATGCATGAAACCCGGTAAGAAAAGGGAAGGGCTATTCCCGAAGTATTATCAGGCATTTGGGTCAGGGAAGTGTGCATTTGGGCGACTGAGATGTATCTAAAGACACAAAGTGAATGTGGAGTCCCTCTAACTGCGGTTAGGAGGGCTTCCCCTGTGAAGGGATTGGCCAGTGAAGGGACGAAGTGGTTGTTGTGAAGCAAGAATGGAATACTTCCCTGGGTGGAGAACTGTGGGCAGTTTGGCTTTAGAGAGAGAGTTTCAGGGGGCATCTGGTCTAGAGAAGGCATTTTGGGGGTGATCCAGTCTGGAGAGAAAGTCTCAGGGGGAACCCGGTCCAGGACTTCAATGCAACCGAGCAGCTCGGCTCCGCAGCCTCAGGTGGCTCCGAGGGACATTCAGGTGCTTTGGGCTTTAATCAGAAGTTTTCGGCGAGCAGCTCTGGCTTAAAGCAGAGGCTTAGGAATGTGACGAGTGTGTGTTCACTCCTTGGGATGGGGGGGCAGGGAAAGGCCCCCAGGAAAGAAAAGGTCGGGAAAGACCCTCAGCATTCCCCTAGATTGCCCATTGGGTAAAATGCTGGATATATAGGACCAGTCAGAAAAAACTCGGGATAAGGATAAAGCAGTTTCCCCCCTTAGGAGTAATATTTTTGATAAGAGGGAATGAGGAGATATTGAAAGGGATTTGTTAATAGTGCCTCAGGCTGGGATGAACTTATTAGAGGGAGATTTAATGGGGTTATTGAAAGGGGGACTGATACCTCAGGGAAGAGAACTAGAGTTAAACTTTTTGTCTTGAGTGAGGATTTGAATGTGAATCCGCAAGTGTGAACTACGATGGTGTCATGAATTTACTTGTTCAAAGAACAAAACACTGTGAGAAATATCTCAAATTAAAATTTCGTAGACGGCCAAATAAAGTGAAACAAAGAACTTTATTTTCAGCGCGTGCTGGGTGCGGTCAGGTTTGCCTCATGCCAGGACCCGAGATGGGGGGGCGGTTCTTTTAAGGTCTCTCGATTTGCCTAACTGTTCCCTCGTTCCTCCCATGCTCAGCTCTGCTCTCTTTCTTCCCTAAAAGGCAATATAGCCTTTTCTTGAGCCCGATTGGGTCTCTCAGGCGGGCTCACACTTCTCTTTTCCAGTCCATTGGTTGTTTTAACCATCCTATCAGATTGTTTCCCTGTCCCGGCCGCATGGTCCCTTGGCAATGAGCCCTGGCTGGTCTCATTGCCTTACAGGCTTCCCGGTTCGCCTCTACTCAGCAATAGCAAACAACAGTAACATGATCACAACTATTAACAGGTCATGGCTGCAACAGAACTGCAGCCGTAGGCAACTGTAGAACACCCCTGATCACAAACTCCTCATCATGAGGCAATCATGGAAACCCTGCTTGTAATAAAACAGTTTCATTTATTTCTTACAACACTATAGAAGAAAACACTTATAAGTGGAGTGAGTAATTCACCTACACAAAAGAACTACCCAGCAGATTTTTTTCTTTTCTCTTTCCCTCTCCTGGGAAACAGGAGACACTTCTTTTTTTTTTTTTTTCTTAGACCTGTAGTAGCAAAACTACTACAAATTTTTGTGTGGAAGATTCTGATCTGTGTTTTTGTCTGATGTCTTAATTAACAGTACTGCTAATATTTATTTACTGCTTTCTCTATGCAGAGACTTTTAATCCTCTTTAATGGAAAAACAGATTCAGTGTTGCTTATTTGAAGCTGTGTTTCATTTAAGTGGTTTATTTCTTGTCAATCTTC
>NW_020956669.1:2299-6749 GCF_003031625.1 Empidonax traillii | reverse complement strand
TTTGTGTGGAAGATTCTGATCTGTGTTTTTGTCTGATGTCTTAATTAACAGTACTGCTAATATTTATTTACTGCTTTCTCTATGCAGAGACTTTTAATCCTCTTTAATGGAAAAACAGATTCAGTGTTGCTTATTTGAAGCTGTGTTTCATTTAAGTGGTTTATTTCTTGTCAATCTTCAGATTGCTGTTTAATCATTATTTATTTTCAGAGAACTTGTGCAAGGTAGGCTTGAGTTTAGGGGAGAAGTGAACCTTTTAAGAACAGAATTAAGGGAGTTTATATACATTTGCACTTGGAAACTTGGTGGGGCAGGAGTCTGTCCACGTTGCCAGGGAGAGTCATTAAACTAAAACAATGCCAATCTGAACATCACCGTGGCAACCACTCGCCTGGCAGGTAGACCCCAAACAAAGCTCAGGGAGGAAACACCTTTTATTGTCCTATATTTTGCAGACAAATCTTTAAGAATTGCTGGATAACTTTTTGTAGTTCAAAAAAAAGTTTTTGGGGAAAAAAAAGCAAACCAAAAAAATACCGGCAAAAGCAGTTTTTGCCAGGATGAAAGAAAAGAGAAGAAAGAACCTCTGACTAAATATCACGGTTTGGGATTTGGGGGTCACCTCAGATCAATGGGTTCTTCATCTGAGCTGCAGTTGGTATTAGAGTGCCTTGCATTTTGTCTCATCCAGATGTTAGATATCGGCCGAGCTCAGGAGACAATTAGCACAGAGACAGTAGCTTTGGGTGCTAATAGCTGATCAAACTTTATTTTACAAAATGGAAGGTTTTTATAGGCAGATAAGGAAGATTCTGGAAAAAGGGGATAGGTATGCTTAAACTTGGACAAGGCATTGGTTAGGATTTGGGACTGACATGCATAAAGAGGGAGGATACATGAATCTTTAGATTACTACTAGGTACTTAATTGGAAAGGCTACAAGTCTCTGACTGGACATCGTCCAATCAAAAGAAACCTGCTCTCCCCCGTGAGAGAGCTCCCAGTCTAACAAGGACAATCTGTTTATCTTTATACAGTCTGGCTCATAACACCAGAATTTCTCTCTTTCCACCTTCTAAACTCCTCTTACTCATCCAGGCTACCTCCAACAGCTAAAGACCTTTGTAAAGAAAGATAAGGTATAAGAAATAATACAGTGGAAATAATCTATTGCTTAGTAACAGGGTAAAAGCCTTAATCACTCTATTCAAAGAACCTTTCAAAGTCTGAGAAACAGTCTCTAAATATCTCCAATTTGTGAGAAATAGGGTCTTGAAATATAATCAGTTTTCAGATTGGAATTTCTTATATGGTAAACGCAAACAGCATGCTGGGCAACAGAAAGATTCTGCACACCTGACAAGAGTCTTCGAGTAACATTTATTCTAGCTATTTCATGCATATTTATTGCATGATATACATATATATTTATCATATGTTTATTTTCACAACTAGAGCTAGGTTGTTATCTCTACAACAGTGATAGCTCTTCTATAATTCATACATTCTTAGACTACAAGACACCTAAAAGGTCATATAATTCAGTTTAGGAAAGCAGAGGTGATTTGTAGCTTTTGACCTTGATAGCCTTACAAAGGGTCTGCTTTATTTCTTTATGGGGGTGTAATTAAGTTTTATAATCTGTTTGTTTTATTCTTTTATTGACACAAATTTATGACTATGTATTTGACAATCCCTCCCCCTTTTTCCTTAATTTATTAATTCATGGCTTTTTGCTCTAATTTTGACAATATTAATTTTGCACGTTCTTTATTTTGGTTTGTTGGGTCCTGGGCAATTAATAACACTTTTGGCTCTTTTTGCAGTTTCTAGATCTATTGGCATAGTAGATATCTGTATTCTCTGTACTATTGAGACTATCAATTTTATAAAACAAGGAATCAAACATGATAAAATATAATATTCCTTAAAATACATCTTTGTTTTGTTGTACATAGTAATAGAGTGTAGTGGTTTTGCTCTGGGTCAATTTGCTCTCACACTTCCTACAAAATTGCTATAGGCTTAGAGAAGGTTTATGCAGACAAAAGAGAGCTGATTGGGAAAAATAATATTAATATTTATTATTAGCAAGATAAAAAAACCCCAAACTATATCTACAACAATTCTACTTATGTAAAAGTACGATGTATTTACAGGAATACCTTTCCCCCCAGTCCAAGGAGGAGCAGCAGTCTCATTCTCCACTCTCGGAGCTCCAGGTCTTTTCAATAACTATGCAGCACTCTAAAGCTTTTCTTCTGTTATCTCAGGATGACAACTCTTTTTCGTTGCAGCTGGAACTTTTTCTCTCTTTCTTCTGTGTCAGCCTCAGGCAGAGCTGAACCTACCCCCATCTTGGGCTAAGACTGGAGGCTGGGGGGTTATCCAGGCCTTGATGGTTTTCTCTTCCGTGGACTGCAAGGGGACACTTGCCTACCATGGATCTTCACCACAAGGTCCCAGGGGATAATGGCTTATGAGCCCACCCCTGTTTCCTGTGGGGGTCCCTCCCCATGGGAGAACACTCCTTAATAGACCTGTCCGATATGGATCTGGAATGGATCCTTTACTTGGATCCCAACATCCCTACTGGAGCCGTTCTGCTCCACTGTAAGCCTCGTCCCTCTCAGGGTCAGAAATCTCCAGCAGCAGCATGGATCCCTCACCCGGATCCCAAGCTTACCTGAGCCGTTCTGCTTCGGTGTAAGCCTCGTCTCTTTCAGGGTCACAAATCTTCATCAAGACTCTGCTTCACTTCAGGTCTCTCATAAAGTCTCAGCTTACTCCAGTGTAGGCTCTTCCATAAGCAGCATGGGGGTCTCCTCACCCCAACAAACCTTCACAGGTGGCAGGGATTTATTTTTCAGTCCTTTCCTGCTGAAGGGAGAGAGCGAAAGGGGGGGAGAAACAACCCCACCCCTTTCAAACTTCTCTTCTCTCTCCTCCGGCTGCCAACTTTGGCCTTGAACATTTCGTAATCTCTCTGCCAGAATTCTTCTGCAGCTGGTTTTGTCCAAGCAATCAGTCCTCTAAAGTTTTTTTTTCTTTTCTCTACTCCATTATAGGAGAGAAGGGGGGGCTTCAGTGCCACACCTGACCCCGGACCAGGGCCAGGGGAGGAGGGGGCTTGGCCCTCACCTGGGGCCTGCTGCCTCTCTGTTGGAGGCAGTTTTTGTGATTATAAAGAGCATAATTATGGTGGTTGAACAGCCTGTGTCGTAAGGGATTTTAAGGTGTGATATTATCGCGGAGCTGCAGCTTCAACTATCATCATGGTGCAAGTGGTTGCCATGGACATCGTGCTCAAGAGCTGGTGTCAGCTGTCATTGGACGGTTCGTGGAGCCACAGCAGCTCAACCAATCGCTGTTTTCCTTGTTACTGTCTATCCCCTTCATACAAATGTATATGTTCCCTATGTTTATGTATTCTCCCATACCCTGTCCTAGGTGGAGGATTAGCATGCTCCTCCCAAATTCCTGAACCTTCCTCCCCTATCTTTGGCGAGGAGGCACCGGAGACATACATACATGATCTATGAGATCTAAAATATGTCCGATTTATTAGGATAGCTCAGGGTTTTTATAGCATCTGTACTCAGGGTCTCGTGACAAGAAGCATACAATTGGTTAGAGGTCACTGTCCAGTTGTAAACATCCATTACAAATACCTTTATAATTGGTTACTAACAGATAACAAGGCAATAGTTTACTTTATCGAACTCCACCTTCTTCTTGGCACCAATTTTTCTTTGTTCTCGAAAAGACACCCGCAGCCATCTTGGGACCTATAACTTATAGTACCTATAAAACTATGCAAAAGTTTATAAAAGTCTATAAAAGTACCACACACAATATAAATTGCTCACACACTCATTATGTTCCTCCCACAAATCCCCCTTTTTGTTTTTGAGCAATTTATATTACACTAATACATTCTCAACTTTCTACTAAGATATTATAACACACAAATACATATATCCATCACCATTAAAAATAACACCTTCACACACTTATCATTTATTTCTATCTTATAATGCTAAAATTTATCCCAGACTAAAATTTAATGGATAATATATCAAGTTCACACCAAACACTCTTAAATTCTAAACTTCTATTGATTATATGATACTACACTACAAAACTACCTTACAATAATACTGAAAAAATTCTGTAATTCTGAATAGCTAATCTACCACAGTATCAACCTTGTTCTGCAGAATCACTCCCTTTCCAAGGTCTTATCCAACGTGTAGGCAGCCACCGAACTCCTGTCTCTGTGAGAATACAAGTATACCCTCTGCCAGTTAGTTTTACCTCTGCAGGCTCCAGTTTGTGGGTCCTTGTACTGAACTTTCACTGTTACCTGTGGATTTACCAAACCTGACTGCATAGAAGTATTATGAATTACAATGGGAGGGTCTGATCTTCCACCCATCAACCGTAAAAA
>NW_020956669.1:0-2176 GCF_003031625.1 Empidonax traillii | reverse complement strand
CTGTCTCTGTGAGAATACAAGTATACCCTCTGCCAGTTAGTTTTACCTCTGCAGGCTCCAGTTTGTGGGTCCTTGTACTGAACTTTCACTGTTACCTGTGGATTTACCAAACCTGACTGCATAGAAGTATTATGAATTACAATGGGAGGGTCTGATCTTCCACCCATCAACCGTAAAAAATTCAAAACATATAACACTTTTGCAAGTCGGTTATGTGGGCTATCCAGCTCTTCTCCCCCTTTCTGTTTTTGCAAAAGTGATTTCAGGACTCCATGAGCTCGTTCGATAATAGCTTGTCCTGTAGGAGAATGAGCTATGCCGGTAACATGAGAAACACCCCAATTCACACAGAATTTGTGAAAACGCTGCGAGGTATAACCAGGCCCATTATCGGTCTTAATTTCTGTGGGAACTCCCAGGGCCGCTATGCATGCATGCATGTGACGGATGACATATCTGGCACCTTCTCCAGCATGAGCAGAGGCCCACATAGCATGAGAAAAAGTGTCAATGCACACATGCACATACTTCAACCTGCCAAACTTATCAACATGAGTGATATCCATCTGTTAAAGTTGCAATGCCTGCAAACCACGAGGATCGACCCTTAAGCCAATGCCCAGCTCATTTCTGTGGCAGGCTGAACAGGTCTACACTACACTCTATACCGTAAGGGGTTGCAGTGTGCCACCTGTAACACCTGGAAGTAAGTTCCGTTTCCAGTCTATTCCTCCCTGCCAGGGCACATCGAGATGTCCTTCCAGCAGCTGTAAAAACAGTAATCCCCTCCACAGGATCATCTGAACGCAACACAAGCTGTTCAATAACCTGATGTTGTAACAAAGGCAACAACTTGTCTGATGGATAATGATTTCTGATCAGTCCCTTAAAATCTGCCATAGCTATTTGGAATGGTTCAGATGTTTCAAACAACCACTCCAAATAGCCCTGAGCGACCGGCACAAATATTACAGATGGATCCCTTCCAGTTAACTCACAAATCCGTCACCTTCCCTTCATGACAAGGTGTGCAAACAATTCAGGTCGTGTCATGATTGTCTTTTTGGGCTGATAGGGCAGGAATACCCATTCCAAAATTCTGACACTGACTGCTATTTGACAGATGACACCTAATGGATGTTGTCTACTCCCTCCAGAGTTGACAATCAGATACTGGACTGGCTGATCTTCTAGTATTCTATAGGCGTACCCTGCAGCTATCTTACCTGAGATGTTAACACTACACCTGACTTCGTGTGTGTGTGTGAGACAGGCAGAAGTCCAAATGCCTGCACACCTCAGAATAGTCCATGTGGTGCTTGCTTTCTACTGAGGAGACCCCAAGGTAATAAATACAGGGAAGAGTTTGGCTCTGGGACCCTTTCAGCTGTGCAACTTGCTGCGGGTAATGCGGGGACACACGACCCCCCCAAACTCCGGGGGGAGATGGACTGGGGGATCCCGGCTGGGCCCGAGGCCACGGGGAGGGGCTGCGGCCGCCGGCGGCTCAGGAGCTCTGTGGCAAAGGAGGGAAACGACCCCCAGGGTCCCTCCTTTACCTTCTCCTGCAGTTAGAAGGCGAGCCCCAGCACCAGGAAGATGAAATGCAACACAAAGTCCCTGATCCTCACCAGGATCTTGCTGCGGACGGTGTCCTGTGGCATCTCTGGGGGGAGCCGGGTGGTCAGGGCCCCCAAAACCTCCCAGAGACCACTCAGGACCCCACAAACCCTTTCCTGGTCTCCCCAAGCCCCCACCCGAACCCTCTGAAACTTCTTCCCAGTCCCTTCTGTGTTAGTTCGTTTGAATCCACGCCTGGAACAAGTACAACAGTCATTCAAACCCTACAAAAAATCTTGTATTGCAGTGAGAATAAAAAAACTCCTAGCAAGGAGAATCAAAAACTAAAATAGAATACAAAAAGACTACTTTATCAGTTGGCATTCATACAATACTACGAACAGCCTCTCTTACAGCATTAGCTAGTAAAAAGGGAACTAAAGGGATACAAGAAAAAGGATATCAAATGTTTGCTTTCCCTGTTGCTTCCTATCAATAAACTGTGCTCACCTGCACAGACAGGCTCTTGTCCATCAAGCCAACACCTGTGCCCTTTTTCTGCCCCACTTTGTGAGAAGAGGGGAAATACAGTTCATTAAGGAGATAGATAGAAGGC
>NW_020956668.1:160186-161371 GCF_003031625.1 Empidonax traillii | reverse complement strand
GAATTTTCTGCTTAAGTATTCTCCAGTGAATCAAGGTTGCAGGTGAGTTGCCTAGATACGCTACAAGGGGGGGAAAAAAGCCGAGCTCTATAATTTCCACTAGTTAATTTTCTCCAAAGAATTGTTGCCAATCGGAAGGCCTAAGACTTCGTTCCCTCAGATATTCCCATTCATCTTCAAATATTTCCCACGTCTGTGGGATTCCCAAATCTCTCCCGCAGCGGATAGTGATTATTTCCACTTTTTCTAGTTCATAATCAGGCAGGAATCTACTTTCCCTACAAACCATGCAGTGCATATGACGAATTACAGAATAACAAAACCACTTTACTCCACATATTTGGCATTTACACTCCACCCAGGCATCATGTCTGTCGTGAGGATGACACAGGCAAGGTATAATCCAAAACTGGTGATTTGGCAGTAATATATAGGTCTCCACAGCAGAAAGGAAGGAATACAGAGTCACCTATAATATGATATATACCAGAGCCTCCTGTTTGACGTGGTATTAGTCCTCTAATCCACGGAGCACAATTAGTATATATCAGAGTATTGTCAGGCGATATTTGGAACCATCAATATAAATTACGTCTTACAGTCCCGGTGGTATTCATTCATTCCTTCCTTTTCTTTAACACGAACTTGAGGCTTCCTGGAGTCCCTGCTACTTCCCAGTTGTCATCCTTTAGAGGTCCTTTGATCCACGAGGCATGTGTCCACCCCTGTTCCGCAGTCCGGACAGCGGTTTCTGTAGTGATTAAAACAAGAAAAGGTCCCTCCCAAGTTTTTATTAACACCATATCCCCTGGTTTCACAGAATGCATAGATATATCTAATGGAGGCCGTTGTGTTACCATTCCTTTTTTCCGTAGCTCCTCCCTCCTTTTCATTAATTGTATTATATATGGGTTAATGTTATTATCATCTAGTATAGGGTGATTTGCTGGGCATTCCATGTCATATGGCATACCATATAACATTTCAAATGGTGATATCCCTGTGTCTGTTCGAGGCTGGGTTCTAATATTTAGTAGGGCCATTGGCAAACATTTAATCCAAGACATTTTAGTTTCTGACATTAGTTTGGTCAATTGTTTTTTTATTTCCCCATTCATTCTTTCCACTTTACCAGAACTTTGGGGGTGCCAGGGGGTATGATATTCCCATTTAGTTCCAAAAGGG
>NW_020956668.1:135645-156883 GCF_003031625.1 Empidonax traillii | reverse complement strand
CTCAGTCTTCCTCACTTCCTCTTTCTGTCCTGCCCGAACCGCTGCCACTAAAAGTCTCGTCTGCCTTCTCTCACTCTCCCTCTCTCGTCTCACATACACTTTCTGAGCCTCTCTCAGCAATTCATCCAATCCCTTTTCCTGCCAATCTTCTATCTTCTCTAATTTCTTTCTAATATCCACCCAGGACTTTGCCACAAACTGAGTTTTCAATAAAGCCTGGCCCACGGGTGTAGCTGGATCCACCCCCGAATATAATTGGAAACTTTTTCGCAACTTCTCAAGCCAGTCTGTTGGAGTTTCTTCCTTTCTCTGGTGCTCCATAAAAGCTTTATTAATATTTCTTCCCTTCGGAACTGAGTCCCGGACCCCTTGGATGATAATTGTTCTTAAATCTGCGATGTGGCCTCTGTGGATTGGGTCTTGATTATTCCAATTAGGTCTATGTAAAGGCCACTTTTGTTCTGCCGCCGGTCCTGCCTGATGTTGCTGGTCCCAGAGCTTTATCCCCGCCCTTCTAATCATGTCTCTTTCCTCTACCGTGAATAATATACTTAAGATGGATTGCAACTCATCCCATGTATATAAACTTGGTCCCAAAAATTGATCTAACTTTTCTCCTACCCCTATGGGATCATCAAGTAAATTTCCCATTTCTTTCTTAAAATCTCTGACATCCCCGGTGTTTAAGGGGACTGCTACATATCCTGTCTCCGGCCCTCCTTGCCCATCCCCCCCAGACACCAACATCTCTCTAAGTGGAAACAGTTTCCCCTCCCCCTGTTTTGCCATGCTGCGGGTAATTCGCTGAGGGGGAGCTGTCGGTATTGGAGACTCAGTATCTGAGTCCGAGCCCTGAGGCGGTGGTGTTTCTGAACCCCAGAAAGAATACAGCGGTGGGGGAGCTTGAGGGGCAACCAGAGGGGGCCAGAAGGGATCCTCTTTATCTGAGTGAGATTTAGCAGGTTTTTTCTCTCTTAATGCAAATAATAATGCTTCCCCATCTGGCCTAGGAATCCACAATTCAGCATACTCTTTTTCCTCGGGGTTAGTAGGACTTTTATTGTCTACCCATGTATTTAACTGCTGACACATCCAGTCCTCAGACGATCCAAACACAGGCCAGAATACATGCGGGTTTGTAAGGGGCTTCTCTCCCCACACTTCAATACAATAGTAAATCATTTTTTCTTTGGATTTACCCTCTCTTCTATACAAAACCTCCCAGTGTTTAATCATTTGTCCCAGAGGGCTCTCTTGAGGTATATCTGGTAACTTAGTCAGTTCTCCTATTTTTTCGGGGGAACCCTTCCCCATGGAACGAGAAGATTTACTCTTCCCTTGTCCCATCCTCTGGGGTGCTTCTTGTCACACACACACACACTCCCTCTTTTCGTGACCCAGCCCCTCGCGGGGTCTTGGGAACTGCACTACACAGAGGTCCACTGTCGCTTGGTCTCAATGAGACCTCTCACACAGTCGCACCCCGGGATAACCACCCCAACCAAACGGCTCACAATAGTTATACTCACCACTCCCGGGTCTTCGTGTGGTCTTCGTGCACAAAATTTAAGGGGTCCTGCAGGTCTTTATTGTTCATCTACCGTAATTTAGGATGGTTCATGGATTCGGGGTATTGCCGCGACCCTTCTGCGATACCAGGCTGCCAAAAAAGTCAGGCAGGGCGCCCCCCGGGCCGCGAGGGTGTATGGCAAAAGACCCAGAATATCCGAGTCACGGCACCAAATTGTTATAAGTTACTGGCGGTAATTTAAGAAAATTTGAGAAAGCAAATGCAAAATAACAAGCCAATTTATTAGTAAGCGGTAAATGAACAATCACGGCTCGCCGGGGGGACTGCTGGAACTAAGGTTCCCACACAGTTCGCCCGCCTTCGACTTCCCAAACTCCCTTTTTGAACCCTGCGGGCTCCTGTTCAGACATGCTCAGTACTTAGGTTCTTATTTATACATGGTCCGGGGCATGTGCTCTCTGCACATGCTCAGTTACAAAGTTTCTCATATACATGTTCCCGGGCAGGGCTCTCTGGCGCCGATCGGCTGTGGATTTCTTTGTGGGCTGGGGGCTTTGCGAGGAAGGTTTCTCCTTTTTCTTTGTGTTCGGCAGATGACCCCAGCTTGGAATATGCGCATTTAAAAGGTATTCTCCTCCCCTCCCAGGCTTATCACATTCCTTTTGACTTCTTGTTTGGGGGAGCCTCCGTGTCTCCAGTCTGTGGATTCGGATGATGCTATCAGGGTCCTGTAATTTACAGGGCCCTGTCTGCCCCCCCTCCTTCCACCATCAACCTTGGGAACAAACGACAGTTTGTTAACAGTATTCCACAGTTACGTGGGGAATGCATATTTCTAAAAAAACTCTTTAAAACGTATATATGTAGTCTTAACAGCCATGAGAGAAATACATATAGAAATCACACATCCATAGCATGAAGTGTTAGTAAGCCTTACAAAAACAATCTAAAAAAATATATAGTTTATCACACTGTGCATGCAAATCCTGGAGGGAGTTCAGAAGTGCTGGAGGGATGGGGAAATCCCAGCTCGTGAGCTTTCCCAGCTGGTGTTCCTGGCTGGAATCAGGCTGTGTGGGGATGCTGAGGTTTGCTGGTTTCCTCTCAAACGGAGCCCAGACTTTTGACGGTGCTTTGCTGGTAGCCGGGCAGAGGGGAAACGTCCTCTGAGAACAGGATCAAATGCCCTTTAAACAGGTTAAACTGCTTTCCTATGAGAAGGGCTGTTGTGAAGACTAGTCCCTTGGGGTTTCTTGTCAGAGCTGGCAGTCTGAACGAGCTCACTTTGTGGACATGCTGTGCCCATCAGTGGCAGCCACACTGTCCCCTGCAACCTGGCCTTGGACACTTCCAGGAATCCAGGGGCAGCCACAGCTTCTCTGGGCAACCTGTGCCGGGGCCTCCCCACCCTCACAGACAAGAATTTCTTCCCTCTGTCAGTGGGAAGCCATTCCCCCTTGTCCTGTCACTCGAGGCCCTTGTCCAAAGTCCCTCTCCGGTGACTGGAGTGAATGATTAAAAGCATAAAGGAAAATCCAAGGGGAGGTGAGCCTTGGGCCAGGTTGGATTTGTTCTACTGGGTTGCTTGGCATGTGGCTCTCCTGCGTGATGCAGTTGGTGCTGGAGCCATCCTTTTGGCTCTGCTTCTGGAAGCGACGCTGTTTTGCAAACACGGCACGGGGAGCACAAGGGAGAGGAGTGGAAAGCAAATATTTGCCTTTGGGAGGTCGAATCTGTCCCTCTGATGCTCTGATAGACCCTGCTCCTCTCACACTGGAGTCTCTGCTCTTAAAGCAGTGGTTCCAAATGTACCATTTGTTTGTAGAAAGTGGACCTTATCTCCGCTGCAGCTGGGAATGGGGAGGCTGTGCTCCGACAGTGCTTTCACTAATGCTCTGATAAGGGCTCCCTGCCATCCTTGCAGGGAGAAAGAGGCTTATCAGGGAGCAGTGGGCAAGGTCACAGGTGCCACGGGGAGGAGGGAAACTGGAACGATGGCAAAGACTGCTTGGAGTTTGGTAGCCTGCTTGGCTGGTTAGTGAAGAGGGTGGGCATGGTATTAGGTTGGAAGGCACTCATGCACTGCTCATCCCCATACTCTGGGAGGAACAGAGGTTAGGACATGACTTCTCTGATCGAAAATGAACCCCCAGTATCCAAAGGACATGGAACCAAAGGAGATGCTCCGAGGACTGGAGCCCCTCTGCTCTGGAACCAGGCTGGGAGAGCTGGGGGGGTTCACTTGGAGAAGAGAAGGCTCCAGGGAGACCTGAGAGCCCCTTGCAGGGCCTAAAGGGGCTCCAGGAGAGCTGGAGAGGGATTTGGGACAAGGGATAGAGGGACAGGACACATGGAATGGCTTCCCACTGCCAGAGGGCAGGGTTAGATGGGATATTGGGAAGGAATTGCTGTCTGTGAGGGTGGTGAGGCCCTGGCACAGGTTTCCCAGGGAAGCTGTGGCTGCCCCTGGATCCCTGGAAGTGTTGAAGGTCAGGTTGGATGTGGCTTGGAGCAACCTAGTCTAGTGGAAGGTGTCCCTGCCCATGGCAGGGGCTGCAATGAGATGATCCTTAAGGTCCTTTGCAACCCAAAACATTCTGGGATTTAGTGATTCTGTGGTCATGGAGTGGGATGCCTCTAGAAGCAAGAGGTGCTTGTGGTTTTAGGTCTGAAAACCTGGCTATATTTGGGACAACAAGTTTGAAAGTGCCTTCAGGTGTCCAAGCTGAAGGTTAAAATACCACAGTGTGTGGGCAGCCCCAACACAACCTTCAATTTGGCATTTCCCAGGACTGACACATTGGTATGTTGTCCTCAGGTTGGAGTGCCATAAATGATGTCCAGATGCAGTGATCCAAACAGGGATTTTTTTTTCTTTTTTTTTTCTTAAGAAGACACCTAAAAATACCTGTTTGAAAGTTTGCAGCAGCATCCAGTTTCACCCTAGTGTGGAACAGGGGAAAAAACATACTGCTGCCCAGAGGCATCTGGAATAAAGAGCAACTGTGAGGGGGCACGTGCTACTTCAGTAACTTTCTGCTTTTTGTAGATCCATCCCCCTTCAGAGACAGTCCTAAATCCCTGCTACGTCCATGGATGTGCATGATCCCTAATGCCTCTTCTGATGCATTTGGATTTTAGGGGAAATTTCTTCATGGGAAAGGGTTCTTGAGTCCTGGCAGTGTTGGAGTCCCCATCCCTGGAGGGGTTTAAAAACCGTGTGAATGTGGCACTTGAAGACATGGGTTATTGGTGGGCTTGGAGATGCTGTGGGAACACTTGGACTCAATGGTCTTAGAGGGCTCTTTCAATCCAAATGATTCTGGGATTCTGTGATTTGGAGGTTCTGTGGGACAAACGTGTAATGTGAGTAATGCTGTGGGTTATCATGTGTGCTGGTTTGCCCTTGGCAGTGGCTGAAAGTAGCCACACAAGTTCATGTGTCCCCATCCAACCACTGGCCTGTGGATTTTGAAGGAACTCAGCTGTTGGGACTGACCATTTTGTTAGAACGGGCGGAAACGTTTGGTTTTGGATGTTCTGAACTGGGAACTGGCAGCACAGTTTGCAAAAACTTCGCTTTTTTAACAGAATAAAGTGGGGTAATGTAGTGTTTCTTCAATTTATTTTTCTTCCCCTTGTTTTATTCATCTGCCTAACAAAGCATGAAGTCATTCCCTAGAGGAGAGAGAAAAGTCACAGTGCAATGTTTGATGGAGATGGATTTGAGTTAGTGTTGGGCTGTAACTTGAGTGAGCTGCTCTGCATCTCTCCTGAGTTGTCTTCATGCACTCTCAAACTGCTGTAACTTCAGAGTGTATTTTCATGTGTTTTGCTGCCTTTATAATTAATAATAATTCCCCCCACACACACACTTTGTGTGGTAAGAGTAGGTGTACCTAAACCTTGAAACAGGTTTAGTCCTTAACCTGTGCTGATGGAACTTCAAGGCAAGCGGCATCGGGTGCAGGGTGACCATAAGTGCATGTCCTTCCCAAAGGGAAATGCATTCCTTGGATGGGAACTGCATTTCCTGGTCTTGGAGCAAAACTCCTGGGGCCTGAACTGGGGAACAGGTAGTGGGAATAGAAATCTTACAGCCGGAATGTCCCTGGGATGGTGAGATGCTGGCAAGAGCCAGAGCTGAGTCTTTCCTTGATGGGAACTCTGCAACCACAACCTGTGCCCAAGAGGTAGCCTGTAGCTTGGAGGAATGAAGAAATGCTCCTGTAACACAGGGAGGGATGTTTATGTGAGTGAATACATCTCCTGTTGGGATTGTGAATGTTGCCTTGCCCCAGAGACACGCGAGAGAGGGGCTTTGTTGTGGGGATGGAGAAGGCAGAAGCAGCGCCCAGAGGCTGAGATAGCTTTTTTCCACATCCCCCCCCCCCCTTTTTTTTTTAAATCTATTTTTATTTTTTCCTTCTGATTGGGCTGTTTTGTTCTGTGTGGACACTTCAGTGTTTCATGAGAGCTGTTGTTTGATCTGCGTGCCCGTGTGCAGCTGGGGCACCCGCCCTTCTGAGGGGAGAGATAACCTTGGATTTGCCCAATGCGCAGGGGATGCTGCCAAGTCAGGGGAGGAACTCAAACCCAAAGGTGAAGGCTAGAAAAGATGCATTTAGTGGCCTGATGATGTTTTTTTTGGTTGTTGTTTTGGTTTTTGTTTGTTTGTTTGCAAACCCTTTTGCCACTGGGACAGTCTCCTGCACGTTGATCTCCTTCCCTGAGCCCTTCCTGCAGAACACAAATGCTGCTTTGCTAACGGCATCACCCCCCAAGACTCAGGATTCATGGGCTGAGGGAGATGGTTTGTCCTGTGTCCATCCTTATTTAAGTTTTTTTCTCCCTGCATCTGTTAGAGGAGATTGGATACAGGATTTAGGGGATGGTTTTCCAGGGGGTTGATGTGTGGGGTAAACAAGAGGCTGCAGGATATCAGTGCTGGAGGATCTGGAGTTCCAAAATCTCAACGTTTTAGCTGGACATCTAAAATTATAAGAAAATAAAGAAGAAAATGTAGGTGACTGTCTAGCCATCCTGTACTTGCCATTTTATAAATTAAAAATATTTGTATATTAAAACCTCCTTTCGTTTGAGTTTCCTCACTGAAGTGTTTTAAACCAATTTCAGCTTAGGAATTGCAAGATCATACTTATTTTCAATGTCTCACTGGGGAGAAGAGATAAAATCTGCAAATTAATATAAAGTAACTCACCATACAAGTGTGCATCTGAGGTCTGGCACATGGATGTCCTGGGAGAGGCAGAGCCAGGTACAAATCACATTCCCAAATACCCAGAAATGACTGCAATGAGATAAAAGAGATTGGGGAATAAATTCTTGGCTGTGAGGGTGGTTCCAAACCAAAACATTCTATCATTGTTTAAAAATGCAGGAGCAGTTTTTCCCTCCAGGAGACCTTTTCTCTGCCCTCTCATTCTTAAGCAATTGGGGGTGTATGGGTGTTTGTTCACTGCTTCAGTTATTTTAATTAAACATATTTATTCCAGCTTTGTGTCTTGCTCACTGGTGTCGTTCTCCAGGTGTCTAATGTCTCCTTGTTAACAGACCTTATTGCTGGAATTTTTGAATTATGACTGGTAAAGCATTACTTATTTAAATCCTCAGTAATCAATTTGCTTTCCTTCAGTTGCTCAGCAATGAAAAGGATGCAGAGGTGACCGGGAGGCCTTTCCAGTGCACCCCTCCGGTTGGAAAATGCTGGAAGAATGTCCCAGAACTTCAAGTCAACCCCTCTTTGAATTATGTATGCATGAGTGATGTTCCAAGAGGGTTTTTAATGCATGAGTTCTGGAGATGTGAGGGGTAACCATACAGGTTGATTAATCCAATTACTTCTTTCTAATAAGGTTAAAAATCCAGTCTGCTGGGGAGATTGCCCTGCAATTAAAGGTGAATTTTGGTGGTGCTGTCTGGGCATAGTGGTGCCCAGTGGGGAGGACGGCCGAGCGTTTGATGTGCGGTGCACCCTAAATTTTGGGAGATGCTTGACACGCTGTGAATGTCACTGGTGTCACCAGCGTTACAGCCAAAAAAGCAGACACTGTTTTTGGTATTTCTAGCTGAAAGCTCTGGTGTCCCCTGGTTGCATCCCTGCACCACCAAGCTGGGCTCCTCCCAGGGCTGTTTTCATATAAAACCACGTAACAGAGGGTGGTCACTGCACTGGGGAGTGAACATGATGATTAATTTCCCTGAAGCATCACAAAGCTGCCTTATAGGTAAAGGACTCTGAAAACTCGGGGGGAAAGACCATTTTTGACTACTTAGTTAAACCCAAAGGCCGTTTCTTAACTATTTATTAACAATCAGTTGTATATGGTATAATATAGAGCATGTTTTGGATCCATCTTGTGTTCATCAAGGTGCTTACATGGAGTTTGGATGGAAAACAGGACGATAAAGACAAGGTTAAACCACAACACTGCTCAAGGTTTTGATTAATTGAGAATTACATGAGAGAAGGGTAATTAATGCCAATGAACAGGGATTTGCAGAAAGTAGCCTGGAAGGATTTCACTTTTGCTATATGACAGGCTGTTTGGTGCAAGTCATGCTACGGAGACACTTGGTCCCTGCATGGGGTTTTTAATTAAAAAAAAAAACACCAAGTCTGTAAAACTCCAGTAACCATTACTGGAATGAAAAAAAGTTGGCTACATGGCTGAGTTAGGACCATGGGGCTCATCCTGGGTCGAGGATTTTTTCATGATCCTGTGCAATGTGCTGATTTTTTTAAAAAATCAGTGACTTGTGAGAGGAGGTAAGGAGCTCTGGAGGAGCTGGGTTGGCTCCCATGAGCATCCCATGGGTTCTGGAACGAGAGGAGAAGCTTGGGAAGGGGGTGTTGAGCCCCCTGCTCCAAATTGCTGCTATGTTGATGCCCGCAGCTCTTGCAGGAGGATCTGCAAGTCAAGTGCATCATTACCCGGGTCAGCTTTATTACCAGGCCCTTTGTGCTTCTCCAGGGGCTCTGCAGCGGTTTAGGGAGGATTGCAGAGCATCCCTCTTTCTGTCAGTGTGGCAGTGGATGGATAGTGATGGCAAGCATCTTGTAGAGCAAATGGTGAGTGCTTGGCAGGGCTGAGCCAGGCCTGATAGAGCTACTCAGTGCTGTCTGTGGGGTGGTGATGCCCTGCTTGAGGGACCCCAGGAACTGGGGAGAGGATTCCCACCAGCAGACTGGTGACTGGCATCTCGTAGTGCTGCTCTGATACCGGTGAATATGAAGTTTTGCAGGGGCCTTTCCAGGTTCTCCCGTGGAGTACGTGCTTTAAATCCAGGCTTAAATACCCAGAGGAGCAGCCCTGCCTTGTACCCCCTGATTTCATCAGGCTCCTGGCTGTGTCCTCGCTGCCAACCCTCAGCCTTCCCCAGTGCTGCTTCAGAGCAACCAAGGGCCAAGGGCTCCTGTGCTCAACCTCATCCAAGGCTGGAAAGGACCACAGAGAGAGACCCCAAGTGCTGCCAGCTCCAATTAACAGGGGACAGCTCTCGTCCTGGAACATCTCGGGCTGCTGTGGGACAGTGGCAGTGCACGTGACAGTGAACAAGATCCCCCTGCGGGTGAAGGCTTCCTGACCTTGGCAGAGGGGTTTTGATCCTGTTGTTTTTGAAAGGGTAGAGGGGCAAAGTGAAAACACAGGAGTTGCTGCATTGCCCAGAGCAAATCCTGTTCCTGCAGCCCATGAGCGAGTCGTTCCGCAGCCCAGGAGGGATGGCTTTTTGTACCCCAAATTAAGACCAAATTGTTTATTTGCACTGTCCCAAAGCACCTGGGGCTTTACCTGGTTTTGTAACATCTAATGACTTACTGTAAGAGGAGTTTTGCAGTGAGACCAGGGCTATGTGTGCACTCAAGACCTTGATGCTGAACTTGTCACTCTTAATTAAACCTGCAGTAACGAGCGCTGCTGAGATGCCACGGAAGAAGTGGCAAGGGAGAGAATGGGAATACACGAGTTGGCTGTTAGTTACATAGAACACTATTGATTAGTCTTGTAAATCATCCTGAAAATCATGCTTGATTAAGTAAAGGCTTCAAGTGTACCCCCAGTATTCCTATCCTAGTGTCAGGGCTTGCCCGCAGCCCCACTCTGCTCGGTGCCAGTTTTCTGTCTGCCTTTGGTGACATGAAGTTGGTGCAATGATGAACTGAAGCCCTTTAATGCCCCTTCATTAGAAATGCTGCTAATGAGCCAGTGGATAAATGCTGCAGATGCTGCTTGTCCAAGTGCTGCTCAGCTGCTGTGACACTTTATGCAAATCATCATCTGAATTAATTTGGGCAGGGGAGTAAAATTCCGCAAGGAGAAACGGAGCAAATTTAGTGCTGGTGGGAGACTTGGGGGCCATCCATCAGTGTGACATCTCTTCAGGGGGAGAGGATAATGTCCCTTTACCCAGGAGGCATCAGCAAAGCACACACCTTGTTAGCTCAAATCCAGGGACCCCTGTAGCGCGCCGGGGTGGGGAGATGCTCCCCAAGATTTAGGAGCCCTGCCCTAAACAGGGGCAAGGTCTGAGTGTGCATTTGTGTGCTTTTCCTGGGACTGTCTATCCGGGCTGATAGCATGAGGATGGTGAGGAATGTGAGGGATGGTGTAGGTTATGCTTACCTCCCTTGGCTCAGCTGTTTGGGATGGCGTGTTTTTATCAGCCTGGGAAACACACAGATTGCTCATTCTCATGTTGAAGACTTAGAGACGGTCCTGCAGTTTTCCACTTTCCCTTTGCACTGAACACCCTCAGCAGGTTAACACTTGCATTCTGTAGCTCCAAATGGTGTCTTTTTGTGCTTTTTAAGAAGTAAAATTCTACTATTTTTTTGCCCTACCCCTTTAGCATGGTGTTATTGTAGTGTATGTCCCCTGCTGTGAGTTGAAACATTGATTTGCCTGTCATAACCTCTCCTTTCAGTGTTTTTGGGTTTTTAGGGTGAGGAAGAAGTTGGTCTTTTCCTAGCAGAGGTCTTTGTTGTGAGTAGATGCCTTCTGGGGTTGTTCTGGGGCTGCTGGGCCCGTTTTTGTCTTCCCAGCATCAAGTACCAGTGCCGAGCAGTGGAGAGATGTGCAACACTGGGACATTTTTGCTACTTCTGTACCAAGCAGTGAAAGCCTCTGCCATCCCCTCCTGTCCCTTGTGAGGGTTTGCCAGCTGGTGGTACCCGGCAGCAAGTGGAGAAGCCAGACCAGGGTGAAATACAGAGGTCAGCAGGTCCTGGAGTCACGGCACGGTTTAGGGAGTTCTGACCTAAATATGGGCTTTGCTTGCCTGTCAGGCAGGGGAGAAATCATTCCTGGGGTGAAAATCTCATTCAGAGGATGGGAAAGGGAGGATTATGGCTTGCCATCTGCCTCTATATTCAATATTGTAAATAATAATAAAAAAGGTAATGATCCACAAGTCCCTTAATGGAGAGGTTTTTGCCCTGCTGCCAAAGCACCTCACCTGTGCCTTGCTGTGCCACAGGCAAAGAAGATTTTTCTCCTGAGTCACTGCCAAGTGGGGCAGAAGGGAATTTTAAAGCTGCAGGGCACCCAGGAGAGCCTTGGAGTTGGTGCCTTTCCATGGTGCCCTCCTGCCAGCACCCCTGTAAGCAGCTCTTCCCAGCACCGACAGGCGCAGCGGTTTGCACAGACACATCTACCACAGCTAAATAACTCCGTAAGCAACCACCTATAACTTGTGGAGGACGTGGAATCCTACTGCCTCGGGCATAATGCCAGCGAATGGGCAAAAACATGTGTGCTGGTGACCCTGGATCAGCCCCAGGACTGCACCCCCAGTGCAAATTAACAAAGAGAAGTTTGTTTGATCTGGTGCAGAGATGGAAAGAGATGCCGTGAGCATCCATCCAGTGACTGCAAGTAAAGTCCTCTGGGTTGTTGGGGTTTTTTTTTGTCTGCAAGACAAAATGATCTCTGTGGAGGGATCTTTAATACTAGCTTAAAAAAAAGAGTAGGGAAAAGAAAAATACATCCAGAGTGTGTGGCATGACCATGTTTTAATTTAAAGTACAGCTCGTGCTTTCCTCTTACTTGGGAAGAGCACAGTTTGGGGAAACTGATTTTGGTAATAGCCTGTGAGAGTTGGGGGGTAGTTACTGTGCTGTTTCAGTGTAAGCTGCTTAACCATTCACGTGCTGTTTGTGTATTCTTGGGAAGCCAAGGGCTGAAGCTCATGCTGTTTTTTCCTTTCTATGCTTTTTTTTTTTTTTTTACCCTTCAGAAGCATCCAGCAATACTTGGACCACTGAACAATATAGAATGAACCTGCTGCAAAGGGGGAAAGGTGGAAGTGTGCTTGCTTTACAGAGAAAAATATACAGAGATTTGTCCCAATTTCCGCCTCGTTCTGGTTATTTGTATGCTCACCTTTGAGTTATTGACAAATCACAGTCTGGGGTTTCTGCTAGAGTCCTTTCATATGATTTGCTTAACCAGTGTGGAAGAGTCTTTGTAATGAGATACTCTCTCTTAATCTGTTACTGAATTCCTAATTGTGAGGTGGTTGGTGCTGTTGTATTGCCAGTACTGTGGTTTTTCTGCTGTGCCCTCCCTCTATCTGCAACTTGCTGGAAGGATGTCCCTGGCAGAATGCCACTGACTCAGGAGCGATGAAAACGTTCCAGGGTCAGCTGTGAGCATTGCCGTTCCTGAAATAACTCGGGGGATTAAAAACCAATCATAACGAACACGGATTTTGCTGACTTCAAGCTTGCCATAAAGACTTGCAACCCCCAAACAGCCCAGACTAAACCGAGACAGCTAATTTTTAATATTTTTTGTGTGATGAAAGATTATACAATTTTCTTAATGTAATGAAAATTATACTCTGTCCGCACTCCTTCCATGCAGACCAACATCCCTTCATGGAGCATCCTCCGAGCACATTGCCTGGAGCTTGCTGGGAGTGCCTTTGGCCAGCACCAAGGGCTTCAAAACAGTAAAACAAGACCTGCCTCTTCTAATTTAATGTTGGTTTTAATCTGCATCTGCAGCGGCAGCCTGCTAAAATCTAAATCAAATCAAGAGGTGGGGATTGAATTTATTAAGCTTCTGCTTAAGCTGAGTGGAATAAGGCAAGAGGCTTCAAGAGCATTGAATGGCTTTAGTTTTATTGGGGATCTGGTTTAAAAAGACCCAAAGCAAACCAGAATTTTTTATTTTTAATATATTTTTTCTTGAGAAGCTGAGCATGCAGAGCTATTTCCAGCTAATTTTAACACATAATTTAAAGGCATCCTCAAGGATTGAAGAAAATGTTTTTCTTAAAAAAAAAAAAAAAAGAAAAGAAAAAGAAAGAAAATGGATGGAGATACTGGAGTGTTGGGAGGTTAAGTGGTTTGTCCAGGGTTGTGTCTGCCAAGCCTGAAGTCAAGTTAATCCTTTGTTCTCAGTCCTTTGAGGTGGATCCATCTGCCTTTTTCCTTTATAACAAGCTCCTCCAGAAGACCAAGAGGCTGTTAAAGCTCACAAAGCCAGGACATGGCATATGGAGTGGTATAATTATGTTAGGGGTGTGACTGTGGAAGTAGGGGTTCACAGGGATGCTTTCCTCCTGCCTGGGTGGGTAGCTGCCAGGGTCACTGGTTTTGGTGACCTTGTGTCTCTCTCTCTCTGGATTAAATTGGCAAATATATGGGGTGTGAAGCCACTTTGGAAGGAGCAGGTTGTAGGCAGGGAGTGCAGGAGGGATGAGTGTGGTGCTCCCGGTGCCCCCACCACGGGCTGCCTCCAGGCCTCGTCAGGTTTTAATTAAAGCTCCCCTTGTAAAGGTGTAACAATGACAAAGTGCTTTTATTCCAGAGCTGTACTCTACATTTTTGGTATTTATGGGTCAAAGGGAAAGGCTTGGGTGGGGGTTTGTGTAGCAGCCTGCCCTGCCTGGAGGGCTGAGCGCTTGTGTCTGTGCTGGAGCACAGCAAGGAAGGGAGGACAGTGAGAAAGCACAACAAAATAAATGCAGTAATTCTTCCCCTTTTCGGACATGCGTGTGTGTGCACACGTGAGAGGACAGCATTATGGATGCTTGGGGAAATGCATTCAACAGCAGCCTGTTCCAGCAGCCCCTGGCTGTTTAGCAGGATGGGAAGCACTCGGAGCATGGAGACCTTGACCACATTTGGGATCTCCCAGCCGGGGGATGAGTGACCCCCGGGGCTCCCGAGACCTTGCAAACATCTTTGTCCTGTTGCCTCCTGTACTGTGTGAGCCCTTGCACGTGTGTGTATACACAAAGTCTTGGAAAATCAGTTTTATTATTAAAAGTCTGTGGGTTTTTTTTGGTCAGGATGGCTGATGGGGTATGAAGTCTCCCACCGCTGGGTTTTGGGCAGTGGATGCTGAGAGCTGCCACCTTTTACCAGCAGTTCAGAGCCTCCTGTCCACGCCTGGGTCTTGGGTGGTTCCTGGTCGTGGTTGGTGATGAACTGCTGAGGATGAACCACTGTGACTTCATACTGCTGCTGGAGGTGCACCCAAATTTCACTTACCAAAACGCTCACAAGCACCCCTGTGGTTTTTGGGTTGCTTTGGGGTCAGCGTGTCTCTGTCTGCACCTGCCTGTCCAGGCAGATCCATTGCTCAGCCCAGCCCTGTGTGCAGGTGGAGAATTTGCAAGGTTACCAAGACCAGCAACATCTTGTTTTTGAAGCTGCCTTGAGCTGGGTACATCCTGATCTTTGGCTATTCTGGGCATTTCTAGAGCATGTCTGAATCTCTCTTCTGCCAGGAGAGAGCTGGCACTGGATGAATCCACAGTGGTGGGGATGAAAGGGCAGGCAAAGCGCTTTGCAGGGGGATGAGAGCTGCAGGAATGGTCTGTAAAACCCTTTCTGTAGTCTTGGAGTCTGGAGAAGCAGGTGAGCAGGGATGAGTGATGCATCATCATCCTGCCAGCTGCACCTACTTCTTCTTTCAAGGGCCAGCCAAAGATGGGTTGTGCTGCAGGGATGTGTCAGCTCTTGCAGTGCTGTTGGCTGGAGAGGACAATGGAATTGGGCTGCAGGTCCTGAACCAGCCCCTTCCTCACTGCAACCTCCTTTGCTCGTGGTGGGGAGAGCACTGAAGGCTCATGGGGTCTAGAGCTGGTGTGCTGAGAAAAAATCTCCACATTTCTATATTTATTTATTTATTTAGTTAGTTATTCCCTGCATGATAAAACTGCTGTTCTGGCAATACAATTTTGTAACTCCAATAACATCTAAAGGTTCCTGCTGCTGTAGGTATTGAGCAGCTCTAAAAATAATTACAATGTTACATATAAAAAACCTATTGCTTTTCAGCTGCAGAGCGGATTGTCAGATGGTGGCTGCTGCTGTTTTAGCTCATGGGTTGCTACAAAATGTTATTTGGCTGTCATGTGCTTGGGTTTGGTGAAGGCCGAAACTATCTTTGATGCTCCAGTGCTGCTGTCACTTGAATTTTCTGGGATTTCCCCCAAACTCCTTGTGTTTGGAGTAAGAAAAAGGTTATATAGTTCCTATTTCAATCAACAGGGAGGAGACATGCCCCCAAAATGCCAATTAATTAGTGATAATTTAGAGGTTCCCATTGACTCTTCTGTTGGGCTGTCTGAGTCCAGCATCAGGGTGGCTTCGTGGGCCCATGGCCAGCAATTAAAGCCTGATTCATGATGCAAAGATGAAGCAATGCGGGTTTCCTTGTTCTCAGGACCTTGCCCTGGCAGCCCTGAGTGCTGAAAAACTGCTCTGGCGAAAGAAAGGTGGATGTGGAGGGTAAAGGGATACCCACGGGTGGAAGTGAATGTGTTACCGGTGGGCCTGCAGCACTTTTGTCCCAACTCCCAGAAAAAGCCATGGAGGTCTCAGCACAGCACTGGCTACTTGCTGAGCACGGGGGGATGCTTTTACGCAGCCTGGGCAGAATATTTATCTCTTCATCTTAGAAGCAATTAAATCTCATTAGCAGGAGGTGCTGTGACCCGGAGTAACTCTGTGATCTCCTTATGTGTGAGTGATGCCTCTCACACTCGGCATTTATCCCTTCATGCACGCTTCGACTGGGCTGTGCAGTTATGCCTTGGAGGTTTTGGTGGGGGAAAAAAGGTTAAATGTTGCATTTTCCTGGAGCCCCGAAACCTGTTTGCAGGTTTGCCTCCAACTGAAGGCGCTGGCTTTGGTGTCGTCTTTTGCCTGCTCCGTGGCAGTGGGTTTGGGTTGGGGCTTGCTCTGTGGGAACCAAACTGTCCTGTTCTGCGCAAAATAAATACAACTTTGATGTATGGTCTGCTGGGGCTGAATTGCGCTATTTCATAAAAGCTTCTGGAAGGCTGGGTTTTTTCCCAGGGAAATTAAATTCCATGTTCGCCTTGAGGTTCTACCTTGCTTTGTTAGATGAGTAACAAGCCAGTGTACACCTCATCCAGGAGAAGTTTGATTGAAAATCAGACTTCTGGTCTGTAATTTACCCCAAGAACTAAAACTGGAATTTTTTTTTGACTGAAATAATTGGTTTAGCTGCACTGCCTTTACAATGAGTGTGGGATTGTATTAATAGAGAATGAATTTATTTCTCATTTACTTTCCTGAGGTTTCCTCATGTTTAAACTTTTTCTTTCTTTCTTTCACCCCCCCCTTTCCAGTACACTAGGGTTTGGATTCCTGACCCTGATGAAGTTTGGAAATCGGTAGAAATTATCAAGGATTACAAAGAGGGAGATAAAAACCTCCAGCTGAAACTTGAAGATGAAACTGTAAGCTTTTGAACGTCGTTATTCCTTTTAGTAATTTAAAGCTTCAAATTAATGTGTGAAGACCATGTCATAGTTTCTGTGAAGTAGTTTAAAATGTGTTTTATTGCCTTAACACTTCCAGCTCTTCCCTGCCCGCTCTCCCTCCCTAGACACTTATGTTAAAGTAGGTTGTGAGAAAAGCCCTTGACCTCCATCATCTCTTTTCATCCCCTGGCAAACTTGTAATAGTCTGTGCTATCAGAAGTTGTGGGTTTTTTTTTTTTTTTTTTAGTAGCAGCAGTATCTTAGAAATACCAGTTTATGCTCTTTGCCGCTGAACAAACTGTGAAGAGCATGGCTGGTGGCATCTACTCAACCTTGGGCACCGATGGAAAAAATCACACAGAGCACAGAACTGACTGCTGTGCAACAGCTTTCTCCACGCCTTTTTGTTTTTCCCTTTAAGTATAGTCTTTTGTAAAACTCTCTTTTTCCTCCATTTTAGTTTTAAACAAATAGGTTTTGAAAGAAAAAAAGCACGAAACTCACTTAAATGTAGATGTTTTCTTAGCAAGCACTGCTTCCAAATGCACAAGCAGTCAGCAATAAATCATTCCCAAAGCAGGATGGAGGCTGGGGAAGAGCAGCTGCTTTCTGTTCTGCACAAAAAAGGTCATGGACTGGGACTTTGGGTGACAGCAAGGAATTGCAGATGAAGTTCACCATGGCATTTGCATCAGCTGCAAATTTGGGTGGTTTATGGAAAGAGTCAGCCGTGCTGTGTACCCACCACAAGGTGCCTGGTGTATCAGGAAGAATAAATGCATTTTTCATGAAGAATTTCATCTAAACCAGCTTTCTTCACAGAGCAAGTAGGGTTTCCTTGGTAGTCTAGAGGATGATCTGCTCTGTTGCTTAAAAAGAACACTTACTCCAAATTGAACATGCTCCAAGGAGGGCAAGTAATCCACATCCACTGCCAGCCAACCATTTTGACTCTTTGTGGAATATCTTGACCATATTTCTTAATCATAGAATCATAGAATAGATTGGGTTGGAAAAGACCTCCAAAATCATCAAGTCCAACCCCTGATCCAACTCCAATTACTATATCATGGCACTAAGGGCCACATCCAATCTCTTTTTAAAAACCTCCAGGGATGGTAAATCCACCACCTCTCTGGGTAGGCCGTTCCAATGCCTGATTACCCTCTCTGTAAAGAATTTCTTCCTAGCATCTAACCTAAACCTCCCCTGGCAGAGCTTGATCCCATGTCCTCTTGTCCTATTGTTGGTTGCCTGGGAGAAGAGACCAACCCCCACCTGGCTATAACCTCCCTTCAGGTAGTTGAAGAGAGTGATGAGGTCACCTCTAAGCCTTCTCTTCTCCAGACTAAACAACCCCAGCTCCCTCAGCCTCTCCTCATAGGACTTGTGCTCAAGTCCCTTCACCAGCTTCGTTGCTCTTCTCTGGACCCGCTCCAGCACCTCAATATCCTTCCTGAACTGAGGGGCCCAGAGCTGAACACAATACTCAAGGTGTGGCCTCACCAACGCAGAGTACAGGGGAAGGATCACTTCCCTGGTCCTGCTGGCCACACTGTTCTTGGTGCAGGCCAGGATGCCATTGACCTTCTTGGCCACCTGGGCACTGAAGCAGGAAGGGTTAATCGGGACACTTTTACTGCGGGACCATAGAGGCCCCCTACCCCCCTGTACACTTTTAGTTTGCCTTAAGCTATATTTCGTAAGCTGCATTTTGCACAAGAAGACTCTGTCCTGTGCTGAGGGCATCAGACCTTAAAGGAACCACAACAAACACTGGGCAAAGAACCCCAGTCCCATAAATCTCATCCAGAGGAGCCAAGGTGACATCTCAATAGGTAAATAGGCCCAAAGCCAAGGGTTTCTCTAAGGCTGAGCGATCAGAACACAGAAACAATAGAAAGAACGAAAGGTCCCCGAGGTGAGGTGAGGATGAGGATTAAAAAAGCAACCCCCAGGATGAAGGCAAACAGAAACTCCCACCAAAATATTCCTCAAAATGGAAACCACGCCTCAATCTCCGTCCCTAACTCCACCTGTTATGAATATTGTAATCTATGTTGTAATCATTGCCAAACCTGTATAAAATACTCACTCTAACCTAACCAACTGGGAGCCTGTTTTCCCAGCACTAGCTGGCAGGCTGCCCGGCCGTCAATAAATAAATACCTTGCTGTTCTAGGCATAAAACTCTGTCTAAACAGTTTTTTTATCTGCTTTTTTTGGGCATCAGCACACTGCTGGCTCATGTTCAGCCTCCTGTCGATCAGCACCCCCAGGTCCCTTTCTGCCTGGCTGCTCTCCAGCCACTCTGTGCCCAGCCTGTAGCGCTGGTTGTTGTGGCCAAAGTGCAGGACCCGGCACTTGGTCTTGTTGAACTTCATCCCATTGGAGTCAGCCCATCTCTCCAGTCTATCCAGATCCCTCTGCAGAGCCCTCCTGCCTTCCGGCAGGTCGACACTCCCTCCCAACTTGGTGTCATCTGCAAATTTGCTGATGATGGGCTCAATCTCCTCATCTAAATCATCGATAAAGATGTTAAACAGGACTGGGCCCAGCACTGACCCCTGGGGGACACCACTGGTGACCGGCCGCCAACTGGATGCAACCCCGTTCACCAGCACTCTCTGGGCCCGGCCCTCGAGCCAGTTCCTGACCCAGCACAGAGTGCCCCTGTCCAAGCTGTGGGTTGCCAGCTTTTTCAGGAGTATATTATGGGAGACAGTGTCAAAGGCTTGGCTGAAGTCCAGATAGACTACATCCACAGCCTTCCCCTCATCCACCAGGTGGGTCACCTGATCGTAAAAGGAGATCAGGTTGGTCAAACAGGATCTGCCCCTCCTAAACCCATGTTGGCTGGGTCTGATCCCTTGTCCATCCTGTAGCTGCTGTGTGATTGCACACAGGATGATCTGCTCCATAACTCTGCCAGGCAGTGAAGTCAGGCTGACAGGCCTGTAGCTACTAGGGTCAGCCTTGCAGTCTTTTTTATGGATTGGGGTGATATTTGCCAACTTCCAATCATATGGGACCTCCCCAGTGAGCCAGGAGTGTTGGAAGATGATGGAGAGTGGCTTGGCAAGCTCTTCTGCCAGCTCCCTCATTACCCTAGGATGGATCCCGTCTGATCCCATAGACTTGTGAGGATCCAGATGATTCAGTAAGTCACCAACTATTTCCTCCTGGAATACAAGGGGGTTATTTGGTTTCCTATCTCTGTCTACCAGCTGCAGAGGCCAGTTGCCTTGAGGGCCACCTGTCTTACTGGTAAAAACTGAGGCAAAGTAGGTGTTAAGTACCTCAGCCTTCTCCTCATCTCTATTGTTTCCCTCCAAGTCCATCAAAGAATGGAGGTTTTCTTTGCCCCTCCTTCTGTTATTAATGTATTTATAGAAGGACTTTTTGTTATCCCTAACAGAAGTGGCCAATTTAACTTCGAATTGCACTTTTGCATCCCTGATTTTCTTTCTGCATGATCTAGTTGTCTTCCTGAATTCTTTGTAAGTAGCCAGCCCTTTCTTCCATAGTTGGTAAACTCTCTAATGGGAGGATGGAGAACAGGAATAAGACATGACTGATGAGGCTGTTCATCAAAGCAGTTTTTCTCTCGCAGCAGTGCAAGCACAGGCTGTTGGCAGTGTGTGAACACACCAGGTTTGCAAAGAAAGTCACTGATGTTGGAATCTGCACTCAGGGCTTGGTGCTGTGGTTCTTTCCAGGCTCAACCTTGTCTGCTTTTGTTGTCCTCTACAGTTTGCTCTTCCAGCATAGGGCAGCTTTCTGAGAAGGGTAAAGGCTGGATGATCCTACTCTTGGAGGTGCTTTTTTTACCCTCCATGGTGATAAACCTGGATGAGAAGATGCACAGATGCCACCCCAGCATTCCTTGGAAGAACCAGGCACCAAGTTGGAAGAGACCTTACAGTTCAGTCAGTTCCACCGCCACCTTCCACTATCCCAGGTTGCTCCAAGCCCCATCCAGCCTGGCCTTGGGCACTTCCAGGGATCTTCCAGGAATCCCTCCCCAGCTGGGGGCAGCCACAGCTTCTCTGGGCAACCTGTGCCAGGGCCTCACCACCCTCACAGAGAAGAATTTCTTCTTAATATCTAATCTAAACCTACTGTCCTTCAGCTTAAGGCCATTTCTCCTTGTCCTGTCCTTCCATCCCTTGTCCCCAGTCCCTCTCCAGCTCTCCTGGAATCCCTTTAGGCCCTGGAAGGGGCTCTCAGGTCTCCCTGGAGCCTTCTGTTCTCTAGGTGAGCTTTCCCAGCCTGGCTCCAGAGCAGAGGGGCTCCAGCCTTCAGAGCATCTCTGTGGTCTTCTCTGTTATCACTCCAGCAGCTTCAGGACCTTCTGATGTTGGAAACCCCAGAGCTGGGCACAGATGGGTGCCTGGGTTCAACTGGGTGCTCATCTCATTCACAGCAGCTCCTACCTACCGCTTCTTGTGCTCAGGCTGCCAAAGTATGTCTGCTCATATTTGTGAGTGCTGCAACCTCCATCCTTCTTTTCTGGTTGAGATTTCCAGCAGTTTTAGTGCTTGGGGTGGTGGTGGTGGAGGAGAGGCAGATATTTTCCCCCTCTCTAATCTGGATATTTCCCTGAAAACCAAAGGGGCTGAGAAATCCTGCAAAGTCTAATCTTTTTGTAGAGCTGAGTGTCAACAACATTAAAGTACAAAGACACAAAAGGACTACTGGGTGTTGTAGGTAGTAGCTTAATAAGCATGTCAATGTCATGGTGAGACATGAAACATCTCATTTTGGGGTTCTGGAAGAGCATCCTTTTTGATACTCTGCTGTATGAAGCCCTGCTTGGATCTGAGTCATGTTGGACTGAAAAACTTTAGGATAGGGAGAGAGCACTCCCTTCCATCAGACTGGAGATACCCAGTTGTCATAGTTCTGATTTTAGCAAGGAATTTTTCTTTCCTTCCC
>NW_020956668.1:132956-135010 GCF_003031625.1 Empidonax traillii | reverse complement strand
TCTGTTAATGGGCCATCAGATAAAAACAAAGGAATTGGCCTGATCCCTAAATGGCCGAGACATTAATCTCCTAGCAACGAAGGGGGAGGAATTGAGGAAGGGTAGGGTGTGTGGGTGGAAGGAGGTGGGGTTTGGGGGGTTGGAGCTCAGCTCTGGGACCTGGAGGAGAGGCTGCGGCAAGCTGGAGAGACTACCTGGTTCTTCTTTGTTTTTTTTTCTGTCGGAGGAGAGTCTTTACTGCTGTTCTCTGCTCAGCTGTTGATGACTGCAGATCTGGCGCACCGCGAAATCCTCACCAGCTGAAGGTCATGAGTTTTCTTCCATTGGGAGAACTTTCTGTTTTATTGCTGTTTTTTTTGTTTCCCTCCCCCTTCCCCCCTCCTCCCCCACCACCCAGCAGCAACCAAGGATCTCACAGCGCCGCCTGGTGACGGGCACTGGACATTACAAGTTCTGCTCCTCCAGTGATCCAACAGCCCCACCTGGTGACTACTATAGAACACTACAAGTTCGGCACCTTTGATAACTCAACAGCGCCACCTGGTGAATGGTATAGGACATTGCAAATTTTGCATCTCCAGTGACCCGACGGCACCCTCTGCTGACTGTGGCTAGGACTGCACCAAAGGGTGCTAAAAATTGAACTATTTAATTTCCCTTTTTGCCAGTTTATCGGTTTTGTTCTTGAATGGGATTATTGGTGGGTATAGGGGTATTGCTTGGTTGTTTTACTTGGTTTTTTTTCCGTGTTCCTGTTAATACACACATACCTTTTAATAAAGGGCTGTTATTTTTCCCTTTTCCATAATTTGTTTTCCTTCAATCGGAGCCTCTTAACTTCGGATTTATAATTGCTTAGAAAAGGAAGTTTGGGTCTCTTTCTCCTAATCCATCCTCAGTAAAAGACCTTTGTCTCATTTAAACTGAGACATTTATTGGTGCCCAACGTGTGGCCCGAGAGAGGAAAAGTGGAAAAGGAATAACTGCCCTTGTGTGACTTTATATGTGTTTGTGAACCTGTAAGCACCATGAAGTCTAAGATTGTTGCTTTTCTGTGGTATATGATTATGCCAAGATCTATGTCTCACCTGTCGATGTTTTTCAGCTCATACACTATGACTCTCATTGCAATAAGTATGTTTGAGATCTCGCACTGGTGTTATGACATAGCAAACTCAGCACCTGTTATTTTCCTTCGGGATATGTTCTCACGGATATATTACTGCTCTAACCTACACTGTCTCCTTTGGGGTTTTAAGGATAATGGCACCTATCCCTATGGAGAAACACAGGGGGGTATATTTGCCCAACTCTTCATACATTTTCCCTTTGGTTCCAATACAATGGCCACTGAGAAATTTAAACTTTCTTTAAATGTAAGAGACTTTTTACTTTTTGGGCTTTTAGTGCAAGCTTGTGCCACAGTGTCATATCTAATATTCGTAGGTAGGGCCAGGATTTACCAGGAACGGGCACAGAAGCCAGCCCCAGGGGTGGAAAAACTCAAATGGCATGGGCCATGGGAGGACTTGGGTAAATTTCTAGAAAGTGGTTCAGTTCCTCCAACATGGAAGTTCACTCTCGAACAACTCCTAAACCCTACACAGATAATAACAGCTGTGAGGGAGAGAGGTCGTGATAAACCCATAGAGAGGCAGTTGGTAGATTGTAGTGGTTTTGAATCTAGGCCTTCCTTGGTGATCAGGTTGTAACCAAGGAACCAAGGTCATGTTGCCAGTATTCCATACGATTTTACGTAAGCAAGAGTATAATTAAGGAGAGAGACGAAGCTCTCGCTCTCTTTCTTCCGGCGGACCCAAGGTAGAGGTAGCTCTACTGTCGCTCTGCCCGGGTGAGGGAGTGAGGCCTGGCGTGTCTGGTTGGCCTTGAGAGGTGGACAGTGCTGTGGTAGCTGTGTGGTGTGGTTCGCTTCCTCTCGAGGGGAGCATTTAACTTTTTGTCCCTTTTTGTCCCTTTTGTATCCCTTTTTGTCCCTTTTTCCCTTTTCCCTTTCCCTTCCCTTTCCCTTTTGGGGAGTTCCCTTTGGTTGGTAG
>NW_020956668.1:126078-132387 GCF_003031625.1 Empidonax traillii | reverse complement strand
CAGTAGGTTGTTTTGGTAACAATTTCTGGGCAGGTGGCCAAGTTCTGCCAAACATTGCCTTTGTTTGGGAACAGTGCTGGGATTGCAGCCAAGAGGGATTTGTTTATATAAATATACCTCTTGTTTAAGAACAGTGAGGACAACGTATAAATAATGGCCACTTTCCTAATTTTCAATGTGCTTTTAGCAACTTTTGCACCTGTTTTAGGTTACTACATGTGGGACAATCCAAATCCAACAGTGTTCAATTGGCGAGACATTTGGGAAAGGTATTCTTCCTATCTTGACATTAAAAGTTGGATACTAGAAATTCCCAGACTGACTGTTGCCTCTAATAATTATGTAAATTGTGTGGCAACAATTTTGTTCATGATGAATGTGATGAACATACTATTTAAAATTGGAAGAATTGTGGTACGCTGGTTTCCTTGTTTTAGGAAAGGCCGTACTTCAAAGGCATTACCTGGAGCTTTGGAAAGGGGCTTGAAAAGGGCAGTTCCTGGTTGGCAAGGAGCATGGGAAGAGTTTGGTAAATGGATAGGGCGCTTGGCACCTCCCATTACTTGGGACTTCATGCCAGCACAGGCCTTTGATCCTCATGAGATAACCCGTCGTTTAATGGAGGGTTGTCTTACATACAAGGATCCAAATACCCAAATCTCTGCCCTATGTTGGGGCCTGGCTAGTGCTTACCGAGCTGCTGTAGACCATGTTCAGAAAGCTAAGGCTGAGTCAGGGACGCAAACTACACCACTCAGAATGGAATCCACCAAAACCAGAGTCCAGACGCCATTTGAAGCCAGAACAGCTTGAACCAAACCTGCGGACACTGGAGTTCCGATTATGGACTTTATGAACATGGGAACTCACAAGTCAACACCTACAGCCACCTCTGTGACCGAGACTGGGGCCCACACCACAGATCCTGAAATCACTATCTCCCCCATAACAAAAAAGAAGATGTGGATAAGGGATGATGCAGAGTCCACAAGCCAACCCCCACGACTGAGGCGTGTAACTGAAGAAGAAGAAGAACGAACCGTGAGAGAAGGAGCACGTCCCAAGGAATTAGGGGCGGGTCCAAAAGAGAGGGGGATGCGTCTGAAGGAAGAAGGGGCAACAGCTCGAGTGCCTGATGAAACACATAAGCCAAGGAGAATGTTGACACCTGAATACACTCTTCTTGACTGTTCCACAGAAGAAATGGAGGACTATCTGAAATCCTCATCCCAGGGTCCGGAGGATTATTCATTACCTCCACCCATCAGAAACCAATCCCCGAGGCGTGTTCCGTTTCCACCTCCATGTGAGAGAGGCAGAGTAGAGACAGTTCCACATAGATATGTCAAAAGAGAGGTGGAAATGGATAGGAGGGATGTCCATCCAGAAGCAGAAGTCGTGAGAACATCTGAAGTATTACGATCATTGACCCCAGCAGAGCTCCGGGATTTAAGAAAAGATTATAGTCGCCAGCCTGGTGAACGAATTCTAACCTGGCTGGTAAGGTGCTGGGACAACGGAGCTAGAAGTCACATGCTGGAAGGTCACGAAGCACAGCAGTTGGGATCTCTGGCTCGAGACCGTGAGATTGAACAAGGGATTGCACGAGAACGATTTAGTCATAGTCTCTGGCTTAGGATCCTTACTGCGGTGAGAGAGAAATATCCGTTTAAAGAGTACTTAACAAGTTCTCCAAGAAAATGGACAACTGCAGAAGAAGGTATTCAATATCTACGGGAACTGGCCATGCTTGAACTTATCTTCAGTAAGTCGGACTATTATGATATCTTAGACCCTGCGTGTCTCCCATGTACCAATCCAATGTGGAGAAAAGTGATTAAAGGTACCCCTGCGCAATACATCAACTGCCTAATTTCAGCATTCCATCCAAAGTTGGATGAACCAGATGTAGAAACAATGTGTCAGTGAATTTTGAAGATCTTTCCGAAGTCCGACGTCAACCCACCCACTCTAAGGGAAGAATGGAAGGAG
Organism: Empidonax traillii; assembly: GCF_003031625.1. Classification (NCBI taxonomy): domain Eukaryota; kingdom Metazoa; phylum Chordata; class Aves; order Passeriformes; family Tyrannidae; genus Empidonax; species Empidonax traillii. The sequence continues at coordinate 130,395 of NW_020956668.1, read as the reverse complement.
ATTATGAATATTCCCAATATGAGGATGACTACGAAGACGGAGATGACTACAGAGACACACCAGTAAAGCGATCTAGACCACAAGCTCGACCTCAACCTCTATCTTGGTCCAGATCTCGGTCAACAACTCCTCCCCCTACACGCAGGAGGAAGGGCCCTAACCGTCAATCACATAATCAGTTGTGGTCCTACTTACACAATCAGGGAGAGAACATGAAAAAATGGGATGGGCAGCCCACTTCCAAACTTCAGGCCAGAGTGAAAGAACTGAAGCAGAAGGAAGCCAACAAGAAACTTGTCTTTGCAGTTGATGTGGATTTTGTAGAAAAGCAGTTGCGATCTCCACAATACAAGAAGGCTGCAGTTCATTTTCCTGACAACAAGAAGGCCACTGGTGGAGCAAAGAGGACATCTGACACTGAATGCTCTGACAAGGACCAATAGAGGGGCCCTGCCTTCTGCCAGGAGAAGGAAAGGAACCTGAAGGACAATTGGGTTTACTGGACTGTGTGGGTTCGATGGCCTGGCACATCGGATCCACAGAGATACCGGGCTTTGATAAATACCGGTGCCCAGTGTACATTAATGCCATCTGAACACAAGACTACGAAGACTGTGTCTATTTCTGGAGTGACAGGAAGATTGCAAGAGTTGTCAGTGGTAGAGGCCGAAGTAAGCTTGACTGGAGACCAATGGGAAAAGCATCCCATTGTGACAGGGCCAGAAGCTCCTTGTATCCTTGGTATTGATTACCTGAGAAGAGGATACTTCAAGGACCCAAAGGGATACCGATGGGCTTTTGGTGTAGCCACGGTGACTGAGGAGAAATACAAGCAATTGTCTGCCCTGCCTGGTCTCTCAGAAGACCCTTCTGTTGTAGGACTCCTGCTAGTTGATGATCAACAAGTGCCAATAGCCACTTCAACAGTACATAGGCGACAATACCGGACCAATCGAGATGCTGTGATCCCTATTCAAAAGATGATCAGGAAGTTGGAGAGTCAAGGGGTGGTCAGTAAGACTCACTCACCCTTCAACAGCCCCATTTGACCTGTACGCAAATCTGATGGTGAATGGAGACTGACGGTAGACTATCGTGGCTTAAATGAAGTCACGCCGCCATTGAGTGCCCCTGTACCAGATATGTTGGAGCTCCAGTACGAGCTGGAGACCAAGACAGCGAAGTGGTATGCTACCATTGACATAGCAAATGCATTTTTCTCCATTCCCTTGGCAGAAAAGTGCAGGCCGCAGTTTGCTTTCACGTGGAGGGGCGTGCAATACACCTGGAATCGACTGCCCCAGGGGTGGAAACACAGTCCCACCATCTATCATGGGTTGATTCAGGTTGTACTGGAGAAGGGTGAAGCCCCAGAACACATCCAGTACATTGATAACATCATTGTCTGGGGGGACACAGCGAAGGAAGTTTTCGACAAAGGAGAGAAGATCATTCAGATTCTCCTCAAGGCCGGTTTTGCCATTAAGAAAAGCAAGGTCAAGGGGCCTGTCAGAGAGATCCAATTCCTAGGAGTGAAATGGCAAGATAGAAGGCGCCAGATTCCAACCGAGGTCATCAATAAAATTGTAACAATGGCTCCACTGACAAACAAAAAGGAAACCCAAGCTTTTCTGGGAGCCATAGGCTTTTGGAGGATGCACATCCCTGAGTACAGCCAAATTGTGAGCCCTCTTTATTTTGTAACCCGTAAAAAGAACGATTTCCAATGGGGTCCTGAACAACAGCAGGTTTTCAGGCAGATCAAGCAAGAGATTGCACATGCCGTGGCTCTTGGGCCAGTCAGGACGGGACCAGATGTAAAGAATGTACTTTACACTGCATCTGGAGATAACGGTCCCTCCTGGAACCTCTGGCAAAAAGTGCCTGGCAAACACGAGGGCGACCACTTGGCTTCTGGAGCCGAAGCTACAAAGGATCTGATGCCAACTACACCCCTATGAAGAAAGAAATACTAGCGGCATACGAAGGCATACAAGCAGCTTCAGAAGTAATTGGCACTGAAGCGCAGCTCTTCCTAGCACCCCGACTACCGGTGCTGAATTGGATGTTCAAAGGGAAAGTGCCTCCTACACATCATGCTACTGATGCTACGTGAAGTAAGTGGATTGCTTTGATTACGCAAGGTATCCGAATTGAAAACTCTAATCACCCCGGAATTCTGGAAATCATAACTAATTGGCCTGAAAGTGAGAACTTCAGTCTGGCAGATGAAGAGGAAGAAGAGCCAGTAAGTTGAGCTGAAGAAGCTCCGCCATATAATCAACTGCCAGATGAAGAAACACGTTATGCTCTTTTCACTGACGGTTCTTGCCGTATTATAGGAGGGAACCGGAAGTGAAAAGCAGCCATTTGGAGTCCCACACTACAAGTGGCAGAGGCCACTGAAGGTAAAGGCGAATCGAGTCAGTTTGCGGAACTCAAAGCCGTCCAATTGGCCCTAGACATCGCAGGGAGAGAAGGATGGCCAAGGCTCTACCTCTATACCGACTCATGGATGATAGCCAATGCCCTATGGAGATGGTTAAAACAATGGAAAAACATGAGTTGGAAGCGTATAGGAAGACCCATATGGGCTGCTGATTTGTGGCAAGACATCGCTTCTAGAGTAAAGAAACTAAGTGTGAGAGTCCGCCACATAGATGCCCATGTACCCAAGAGTCGAGTCAACGAAGAACATCATAACAACAGACAAGCGGATAAAGATGCGCAAATTGAAGTGTCACAAATAGACCTGGACTGGCAACATAAGGGAGAGTTATTCCTAGCCCAATGAGCCCATGATGCTTCAGGTCATCAGGGCCAAGATGCCACCTACCGATGGGCACGAGACCAAGGGGTGGATTTAACCATGGACTCTATTTCCCAGGTTATCCATGATTGTGAAACCTGTGCTGCTATCAAGCAGGCAAGAAGATTGAAGCCCCTATGGTATGGTGGACGCTGGGACAAGTATAGATACGGAGAAGCATGGCAGGTCGATTATATCACGTTGCCACAGACCCGCCAAGGTAAGCGCTATGTGCTTACCATGGTGGAAGCAACCACTGGATGGTTGGAGACATATTCAGTGCCCCATGCAACGGCCCGGAATACCATTCTGGGTCTGGAAAAGCAGGTCTTGTGGAGACATGACACTCCAGAGCGAATTGAGTCAGACAATGGAACTCATTTCAAGAATAATCTAGTGACCACGTGGGCACGGGAGCATGGTATTGAATGGGTCTATCACATTCCATATCATGCACCTGCTGCTGGGAAAATTGAAAGATATAATGGACTGTTAAAAACAACTTTAAAAGCACTATGTGAGGGAAAATTTAAGAACTGGAATAAGCACCTAGCCAAGACCACCTGGTTGATAAATACTAGAGTCTCTGTCAACCGAGCTATCCCTGCCCAAGCAGAATCCCTCCACACTGTAGATGGAGACAAAGTTCCAGTGATTCACCTGAGAGGTATGTTGGGTAAAGCCGTTTGGGTTGCCCCTACCTAGGGCCAAGACAAACCCATTCGTGGAGTTGTCTTCACTCAAGGGCCAGAGTACACATGGTGGGTGATGAGGAAGGATGGAAAGATACAGTGCATGCCTCAAGAAAATTTATCTTTGGGAAAAAACTTTGTGCTTCAAGTTGTTTTACAGGAGACCAGTCACCAAATGAGAGAGACCTGACCAATGCTGATACCAGTACGTGACGATAAAACAATAAACCAGTCCTAAACCTGAGCTGTGATTGTAACTGAAGTGCCAAGGATCTGAACCGAGCTACTGTTGATGCTGAAATCAGTCTTCTACCACAAAACAACTACTCCAAACGACTATATATATATATATGTATATATGCGCGAGATATAAGCAAACACGTGAAATATAAATGTTACGTAAAGTAGTATGAAATAAGGGGTGGAGAATGTAGTGGTTTTGAATCTAGGCATTCCTTGGTGATCAGGTTGTAACCAAGGAACCAAGGTCATGTTCCCAGTATTCCATACGATTTTACGTAAGCAAGAGTATAATTAAGGAGAGAGACGAAGCTCTCGCTCTCTTTCTTCCGGCGGACCCAAGGTAGAGGTAGCTCTACTGTCGCTCTGCCCGGGTGAGGGAGTGAAGCCTGGCGTGTCTGGTTGGCCTTGAGAGGTGGACAGTGCTGTGGTAGCTGTGTGGTGTGGTTCGCTTCCTCTCGAGGGGAGCATTTAACTTTTTGTCCCTTTTTGTCCCTTTTGTATCCCTTTTTGTCCCTTTTTCCCTTTTCCCTTTCCCTTCCCTTTCCCTTTTGGGGAGTTCCCTTTGGTTGGTAG
>NW_020956668.1:104955-125901 GCF_003031625.1 Empidonax traillii | reverse complement strand
TATAATTAAGGAGAGAGACGAAGCTCTCGCTCTCTTTCTTCCGGCGGACCCAAGGTAGAGGTAGCTCTACTGTCGCTCTGCCCGGGTGAGGGAGTGAGGCCTGGCGTGTCTGGTTGGCCTTGAGAGGTGGACAGTGCTGTGGTAGCTGTGTGGTGTGGTTCGCTTCCTCTCGAGGGGAGCATTTAACTTTTTGTCCCTTTTTGTCCCTTTTGTATCCCTTTTTGTCCCTTTTTCCCTTTTCCCTTTCCCTTCCCTTTCCCTTTTGGGGAGTTCCCTTTGGTTGGTAGTGTGTATATAGTTTTCTTTATGTATATATAAATTTGAAATTTATTCGGTTTGAGCTCTTTTGGTTTTTTTTTCAGTCAACAGGGAAAAAGTGAGAGGGAGGGGGAAGATTTTGTCCCTGGGGTCCAGACACTTGGCTGGGAGCCAAATCCAACCTGGGACATAGATGCATGTGGGGCTTTAGCCGTTGCCTACAAAAAGGTGCTCGGTATGGTGCAACCCTCACAGGGAAAAGGAAAAGATGAAAACGAGAGGCCTGATTCAAGGGTAACTCCAGATAAGGCCAGTTCCAAGGGACCAAACAAGTCAATGGAGGTTGCCCCTATCCAAAAGAAGAAATATAGGACCAAATCAGCCCGCCCAGTTGATGATGATGGGGAGGCAGGACCCTCACAGACAGCCAACTCAGAGCCAGAAATCATCACTAAGTCCTTATCGTATGACGACCTCCGGAAATTACGGGCAGATGTGATTCGTCACCCGAATGAGCCTATACTGACCTGGATGATCCGAGTCTGGGACTCTACAGGTGATGCCATAAACCTTGATGGCAGTGAAGCAAGGTCTTTGAGGTCTATTGCCCAGGATGTGGGCATTGAAGAGGCATTTGTGAGAGAATCAAAGTCCCTGTCTCTCTGGGCACGGCTGCTGGATACTGTGAGAGGGAGATTCGTTTACAGAGAGGCCTTGCAGACAGACCATTTTGTGAAGAGTTGGAATACCATGGAGGAGGGGATCCGACGCCTGAGGGAAATGGCACTGTTGGAAGTACTGTTTAGAAGAGATATGCAAGCTAGTCACGATCCTGACAAGGTTAGATGTACACCATTCATGTGGTAGACCTTCATATGTATGGGGCCATCTGCACATGTCAGTTACCTGACATCACTGGATGCTGGGGAAAAGAGTGAGCCAGTGGCGCTTATAGCAAATAAACTTCGGATGTACGACAGTATGGTCCAAGAATCACTACAAACCCGTGTTTCCTCCGTAGAGACCTCAATCGATAACCTCACTACCATAGCTACACAACTACAAGATCAACAAAAGAAAATGCTAGAAAAGATTGAGAGAAACACCTCCCAGGTGGCACCAGTGAGAACCAGGCGCCCCCCAGCTAGAGGGGGTAGACAGACCTCACGAACCGAGCTGTGGTATTTCCTATCTGGACATGGAGAAGACATGAGACAGTGGGACAGGAAACCTACCCATGTCTTGGCAGCCCAAGTACAAGAGTTAAAGGACCAGAGAAAAACAAAGTCCGTGAAAGTGAGTGCAGTGCCGGTATCCCGTGGGCAGGGATCTGACCCACTAGAAGGTACCTCCCGCCGGTATTTGCAGACGGAAACCTGTGATGAGCAGGACAGAAACCAGTATTAGAGGGACCCTGCCTCTAGCCAGGTAGAGGCACGGGACAACCGTGTCTATTGGACGGTGTGGATCCGGTGGCCTGGCACATCAGACCCACAAGAATATAAGGCTTTGGTTGACACTGGCGCTCAATGCACGTTAATGCCCTCAGGACATGTGGGACCAGAGGCTATTTCCATTTCTGGAGTGACAGGAGGGTCGCAGCAGTTGACTGTGTTGGAAGCTGAAGTGAGTTTGACCGGAAAGGAGCCAGCATACATATCTACAGGGGATGCAAAGCTGTTGAAAGCCTTTTGTTCCTGACAGCCAACATGCATTACCCAACAGTTTAGTGCTTCTCTTTTGTCCTTGTACTTTAAGTGCATTTTCATGGGTTTTGTGTTTTCTGGCTCTGCTCTGTATGCAAGAGTACTCCCTCTGAATGAAGAACTGACTTTTAAATATCACAAGGCGTCCCTGGTGTGTTTGCCATTAAGATGTGAGACTGAGCACAAACTCCTGAAAATTGGCATTGACAAGATGGAATTGGAGAATAAAACCAGCTTGAGGTTGTCAGATGTTCTGAGAGACCCCGTCCTCGTGCACTTGGGCCGACTTTCCTTGTGCTGTTCGCATGGGCAGTGTTCCAGTGCCAGTGCAGTGCTACTGGTGCTCTTTTGCTTGCAAACCGGGGCTCTTCCCTTCTGCTGGGACCTGAGCATCAGGACCCCTTCCTGAGACACCCTGTGGAAAGCAACATCACAGCAAAAATTTTTCCCTCCACTGCTAAAAAAAAAAATTAAAAATTACAGTTTTCCTTTAGTTGGTGGCTCTGCTGCTCACTTGGGGATGAGTCAAAAATTCCATAAGGCTGCCCATATGGTAACTTCAGCAGCTTAAACTGGCTCCTCAGACACTGAAGCAGCAGGGACTCCACAATTCTCCATGTCCTCTCTGCCTGAAGGGGTGTCAGGTTTTGGGTTTGAAAGTAACTGAAATTAAAAATGAGCTGAGAAATCGTTCTGATGGTAAGAACGTGGTCTAGTTTGCAATGAGGCTGCTTTTCAAAGGGCATGAAGGTGCTTAGATCAGATGAAGCTGTGCTTGTCTGTGTGGTTCCTGTTACTGCTTAGAGCTGGCTAAAGGCTGTCTGCCCCAAGGTCGGCCTGAAAGCAACTCAGATATGCTCAGGTTGGTGCTTGTGGACCATCATTTTACTCCAGGACCTTGGTTGGCCACCTCAAAGCCATTTTACCAGAAGGATGATCTGTCACCTGGTAGCGTGTCATCCAGATCCCTGTAGCATTTAGCATAAAAGGGGCTTGTAATTTCATTTAGAGCAGGATATGTAAGTATAGTATCAGAATGGAGTTATTTGGACAAATTATTAGCTATTAAAGGAGCTGTTGGTTTTTGTGTTCTCATGCTCCTCACATGTTTCTATTCAGCTCTACGAATATCGTCTTGACCTCCAAGGAAATGAGCTGCCTCTCCTATGCAATCCAGATATCCTGCTCAGAGAGAATGACCTGACAGCCCTCAGCTACCTGCACGAGCCTGCAGTCCTGCACAACCTCAAAGTCAGGTTCCTGGAGAGCAACTTTGTCTACACGTACTGCGGTGAGTGTCCAGGCCACACGATCAGCTCCTGGGAAGCTGTGGGTCCACAGAGAAACCCCTTGAGACCACAAGCCAGAGGTTGCAGCATGAGGAAAGTCTGGGGACTGTGATTTTGGGGCGGGTGGGAGACAGAAGTGTGCACCATCAGGCTTTAGTTTGTAAAAAACCACACGTGGTTTTTGAGGGTTGGTGCACTGTGAACTTCCTGAGCTCGTGGTCCAGGTGATCCAGTTCCACAGCAGCTGGTGTTTCCACTAACTCTTGGTGGGAGCATCTTGTCAGATGAGTTTGAGGCCAAATTTCTGTGTGCTTGGCAACCCCCACAGGGGAAAAGTAGGATACAACAAATCACCAAAACACAGCAGCATGCCAGAAATAGTGATCCGACTGAGAAATGTTCATAGTGGGTTTTCCTCCTGAAAGACTGCAAAAAACCTTCTCGTGCTCTTATTTCCTTCCTTTTCTTAATGACTTTGGGAGTCATATAAGCCTTGAATTCAAAGTGGAAGGAGGGCAGGTGTGAACTTGGGTTTGTCCTTTTTGGGGCGGGTGGCTTACCAAAGGTATTCAGGACTGCAGTTAGCTGTGAATAGATAGCAACAAATTGCAACTTAAAACATCCAAAAAAAGAAAGAAGGCAATTCATAAAATCCCAGAATGGTTTGGGTTGAAAGGGACCTTAAAGCTCATTTCGTTCCAACCCCTGGTCATAGGGCAGGGACACCTTCCATTAACCCAGGTTGCTCCAAGCCCCGTCCAGCCTGGCCTTGGACACTTCCAGGGATCCAGGGGCAGCTACAGCTTCTCTGGGAAACCAGGGCCTCACCACTCTCACAGGGGTGAATTCCTTCCCAATATCTCATTTAATCCTGCTCTGTGTCAGTTTGAAGCTGTTCCCCCTTGTCCTGTGATGTTGCAGGATTTCAGCAAAATCCACAGCACCACTTGCATGGCAGGGCTAAGCTTGGTGTGTACAGCTGTGATGAAGTGTTTCAGTTCAGGGTTGTTGAGGAAATGCTTGGCAGGAGGAGATGACTTTTTTAAATAGTTCCCTTGAAATATGCAGCCTCTGCGGCTGTTAGTGGGGACTTTCCTCCCAGTGTTTAATGATGTGTAATGTGGGACTGCTGGCATAACCTGTAGCCTTTTGCAGCTGAACATGTGCCTTCAGTCAGCTGCAAAACTGCTCCCATCCAAAATCAGTGCCGTTTCATTTGTGCAGCTTCTCGTGAAGGTTTATGATAAACCTTGAGCACAGCATCACGTTAATGAAGATAAAGGGGTTTGGGCTCAGCAAGTGTAGGTTCAGCTGCAAGAGCTCTGCATGGGTACAAAGTACCCCGTGCTTTGGTTATGAAGTGGTTGAGAAGGGCAAGAAATCCACGGTAACAACAGCCCCTCAGCTTGGTTTGCATGGTGCTTTTGGTGACTAAGGGAAATTGAGGCATGCCTCTAACAGAACCAGGAAGCGAACAGGCAGGAGGAGGGCACAGGGAACCCTGTGAAGCAGCTGGGTTAATGTCCTGCAGAGGCAGGTGACGTCGCTGACCTTTGCCTTCCACGGCGGGTGAAGTTGTGTCTCCTGGTGTTCACTGCCAGTTGAGGGTTCCTGTGCTCTGCTGCAGTTTCGGGGTGCCCTAGCTCTGAATTGGTTGGGGCCCACTCCCACCACCCACCTGCTCCCCGGAGCTCCTGCCAGTAACAGTTTGAACCTGCCGAACCTGAAGGTGCTTTGGAGGTGGAACTTTGTCAGCGCTTATGTGCAGAGCAGCTCCCTCAAGCACACAGGGAGCACCACGCGTGGCTTTGCCTCTCATTAATTCTGAGGCTCACTGCCTCTTCTGGGCAGGCACGGTGTTCCTAGAGCTGGAGAGGAGGCAGACATTAAAGCTGTAATGCAGGCTCTGGCATTCCTTTCCTATTATTTATGCATTTCAGTTTGATTTGGGTATGTTCTTTGTTACGAGCTTCCACTTGAGATTTAAGCCAGGGGAAACCCCAGCATGTTTGTTTGGGTCTAGCAGAGCTTTAGTTGCTTTTCTGAAGTGATCACTCAGGCTCTATTTAGCTTTCCTCACTCCTTCTGCAAAGTCTGGCTTCACACAATGTAAGTTATAACAAATTTTTGCTTTTATCTCTAGTTTTGTAGGCCTCCTCTGCAGCTGCATGGGAGCTTATTGCCTTGCTATGAAAGCATGGTCCTTAAAAGGAGATGCTGAGATAAGAATCAGGAGTCCTTCCCCATTCAATTCTCATCCTTTTTTTCCCTTCAAACACCGTATTTCAGAAAAAAACTGATCAAAACAGCTAATGCACGTCCTGAAAAGCCTGAAATATTAAATCCCTGCTTGGTTTGTAATATACCTGCCTATTCATCTGTTTTCTAAGGTATCGTGCTTGTGGCCATCAACCCATATGAGGAGCTGCCAATCTATGAAGAAGATGCCATCTATGCATACAGTGGCCAAAACATGGGGGACATGGATCCCCACATCTTCGCCGTGGCCCAGGAAGCCTATAGTCAGATGGTCAGGTGAGTGAGTGCTCAAAGTGAGAAAAGATGCAATTAAATGTGGCAATTACGCAGTGAAAGCGAAGTTGTGGGATTCTGCTTGCTGGCTGGACCCCCATCATTGCTTTCCAAGGTTGCTGGGCTGATGGGGATCTCTGTGGTCCTTGGGAACTCAGGGGTTTGGTGCACCCGTGATTCTGACAGGGATCCTTCTCCTGCTGCTGCTTGGATGAGCTTCCTGGATGAAGTTCAAACCACTCTGCAAATGTCACGTTTAATAGCTTAGAGGAAACCACGTTTCAGATAATTTGGTGAGATAATCCAACTAAACCCAGGAGCTAATGTTAGTTGTTTTTATGGAGACGTTGTGATTTTGAATTAGGAGGTGACTGGCAGATATTTGGAGGTATTTATGGATCTTTCAAAGCAGTGCCTTCACCAGATGGATGTGGTGGGAGTTTCACTTCATTTGTTTCTGTGTTTGTTGTGTTGCTGAGGACAGATGTAGGGTTTTGTTCTTAGCAGATAAGTCATGATCTGAAAGAGAATGTGGGAGACAGCTGAAAGCTGTTGCACCAGGGATCATTTTATTATAGTTGTCAGGACTCGCACAATGTGTTTATGTTTGTTTGTGGATTAGCTGAGATTTTTGTACAGCCCTGGCTTTTAATAGCAAAGAGTAAGCACTGAACCATTTTTCAAGGGTTGCAACCTGGTTTTTGCCACATCTGAGCTCTCGTGGTGAGTTAGGATGCATTTCTAATCAGAGGTGTGCCAGAGTTCAATCCATAAATGCATCTGGAGGAGCACTGCCATGAGTGGAGATCAGGTGGATTTTATCCAAACTGAGTGAAGTTCACTCCCCCAAGTGCTTGTGCTTTGGGCAGATCTGCTTTGAGAAGAATTCAGGAATTTGGGAAGCTGTCTCTAGAAAGAGGAAGGCTTAGGACTATGTCCTTTTGTGAGTCCAGGCTGAGCAGCAAGCTGCATGGGTTTTTTTAGAAGATAATCAGGGTTTTGCTGACCAATGTGAACAGGACCCATGTATTTTCCTGGGCAGGTGTCTAAAATGCAAGGCAACAACTTGCTTTTCTGAAACTGAAGTCTGTGCTAGGGGAGACAATGTTTTTCCACATCCCTGTGTATTTTTGCAGGCAGTGGGCTAACAGCAAGCTCTAGCCAAAGATGCTTGACTCTGCTTTCCTTCTTAACAGAATAAAGCTACTTTTGACAAGCGACTCCTAAGTGATAACTGCTGTCTCTGGGTGGTTAAGACTGCTCTGTTTTCAAGGGGACAGGAAAATAACCACCTTCAAAGCTCTTAAATAAGATGCTCACTGTTCAGCATTCCTCTAGTGCTTTCCGTTTTGGGGCTGTTATGGCAATTGCGGGTTTGGGTACAAAAGAGGGTTTCAAACGGGGCTGAGAGGAGATTGGGATGTGGATTATAGGAATCTACCTGTTTATTTGAAATGTGCCTTAAAATGTAGCGCACTGTGTTTTAAATCTGAAAGCCTCTGGGTGGAAGTTGTGTTTTCCACAGTTTGATCCGAGCTTTTCCCTCTGCAGTGCTCCAGGGAGAGGGGTGGAGCTGCTTGAACAGGGTGTGTGGATGGCATGGCTCATGAGTGATGGATGTAGTGCATTGAACAGGACTCCTTTTTGCCTTTTTTTGACTGAATTACTGACTCTGTGGGATACCTTGTGCCTGCAGCTCAGCTTTAGGCAACTGGGGTACATGTGAGGTGGGCCATGGGTGCTTGGGCACCTCAGCCATCAGGGTGGGGGTTTGTGAGCATGTTAAACCTAAACTGGTGCAAAAACATCACTTGCTTTGCAGTGTCTGAACTTTAAAACAACTGGATTATGTCTGGTGCATCCTATAGACCAGGAATAAAACTCAAACTGGCCATCCCAGAAGGTCAAACTTGCAATGTGATTGAGAGCAGGAGAACAGTCTTCTGGGTCTTCTGAATATTTTAGCTTCATTAGTGGCCAAGAACACACTGGAAAGGCACAGTGGAGGTGATTGAATGGGATTGAATAGATGGCAAGGGAAAAGGGCACAAAATATAAGACTCTCTGTTAAATGAGAAAAATTGAGGTAATTAGATTTTTAATTCTCTGAGCTTCTATTATACCATGGCCATTTAGAGATGAGGTGCCAGGGCAGATCTTAAGATACTGGTGGTGCACAAGTGTTAGTGAAGGGGTCCTGTGCTTTCTCCCCTGCCTCAAGCCAACAGCGTCCATGAGAGGGGACTGGGGACTCTGCTGGATCCCGCGTTTGGTTTTGTCCTGTCATCAGAAAATGCCAATTTAAAATGGGGGAAAAAAAAAAAAAAAAAGGAAAGAAAAAAGTTGTGGGTGAGCTGGACAAGGGAGCTGCAGAGGGTGTGCAGCAACATCTGATCCCTTTTTTGAGTCAAAGTTGTTCACAAAACATCTGAACACTTACAGTTATTTCAGCACATATTAAAACTCCCCTTTAAATACGAGCTTTTCCCTAAGAGGATGTTTTGCAGGGAGTTGCTTTGTAGCAACCGCATGTAAAACAGCTTTCAAAAAAAAGAGAAAGGCAAGTGATTAAAATTCATATGTGACAGCCTCTAATTTTTACACTGACCAGCTCTTTAGAAACTCTCCGCATAACCAGTGTGAGACTAAATGCACTCAGTTCACTGAAAGAATGTTGTTTTAAGCAAAATACACAGCACTGAGTTAATTTGCACCAAGTGCTGCTACTGGAGGTGATTGAGGGAGGGATCATTCAGTGATTTTTAATATCTGAGGCTGTGAGTTCAGAGCAATGAGTGCTTTGGGTCACACATTACCTGCAGGGCAATGCAGCCACCTCCTCCCCGGTCATGATCTCTGTCCTGGTGAGGTGCAGTGGGTGTTGATGCCTTTTACACTTTGGGGGCTGCAAGGAGGTGTTTGCAATTCTGAAAGCAGACTGAAAACTCTGCCATGGTCACAGGGAGAGCCAGCACAGCCGCTGGTGCCCTGGCTGATTGCTTCTTGCTTTTCTCATAGGGGAACAAAAGATCTCTTGTGTACCCAGATCCCAGTGGCGGCTCTGGTTTCCTTGTGTGTCACTGCCCTGGGCAGAAGCAAAAATTCCCCTTGAAACTTGCATTTCATCTGAGGTCAGCCTGACCAGCAGCTTTCCACACAGGGGCAAGGGTTGTTCCACACTTCTCTGTGCTGGGCACTGGTGAGGCCACACCTCAAGTCCTTTGTCCGGTTCTGTGTGCCTCAGTTCAGGAACGACCTTGTCTAGACAAAGGAAGGGTCTAGAACACCAGGAGCGGCTGAGGGAGCTGGGGGGACTCATCCTGGAGAAAAGGAGGCTCAAGGGGGACCTTCTGGCTCTGCAACTCCCTGACAGGAGGGGGGAGCCAAGGGGGATCAGGCTCTGTTCCCAGGGAACAAGGGACATGGCAAGGGGAAACGGCCTCCAGCTGTGCCAGGGGAGGCTCAGGTTGGACATCAGGAGGAATTTCGTAGTGAAAAAGGTTGCTAAATTTTGAAATGGGTTGCCCAGGGAGGTGGTGGAGTCCCCATCCCGGGAGCTGTTCAAGGAATGACTGGACATGGCACTCAGTGCTCTGGGCAGCGTGACAAGGTGGGGATCAGTCACAAGTTGGACTTGATGGCCTTGGAGCTCTATTCCAGCCTTAGAGATTCCATTTTTCTCGCTCTGACCTGTGTCCCTCTCCATGAAAATGTCCCATCAGTTGTTTCCAGCTCTGCGGAGGTGACCAAAGTTTGGACAGTGACAATGCAACACCAGCTTCCCTTCCCAGCCTTTGGGAACTTTTTGTGTGTGTGTGTGTGTGTGGTTTTTGTTTGTTTGTTTTTAAATAAAAATCATGCATTTTACTTAATAAAATAGCGAATCAAACAGCACTAGGTGAAAGAGGTATGTGGTATGAACAGCACTGCTGTGGGCAGTGGAGCAGAAGAATGGGCCCTCCAAAGGTTGTCAAACATCTTTCAAAAGCAGGGAACAGGTAGTAAAGGTGATCTTTGCTCAAATCATAAATCGAATATTGAAGGTAACTCCCTTGCTGCATATTCTGTGTGTTTTCCAGCTAGCACATCTGGATCTTGTGGTAATAGGAACATTATCTCACTTTTGTGGACCTCTTAACAGGTGTGACTTGGCAGAAACCTGTGTCAGATAACAGACACGAACTAATTTCAGTGTTCAGGTCTTACCCTGGGAAAGATCTGGGGTACTAAAGGAGTTGTGAAAACCTCCTAAGAGCACGGACTGGGTGAAGTGCCATGGTCTTTATTCCCTTGTGCATCCATCAGGCTGATGCTTTCACAGATGCACGATGTCTGCAAAGCTGTTTCATGTGGCCAGGCACAAGTATCTTGATCTGATTCATGTTTAACTCTGCTAAACTGGAAATGTAGAAGTTTTAATGTTTTTCCAGGAGCATGAAAGGGCTCTGCAGACCTGGTCCTTGCAACATCAGTGGGAAAGCAAGTGTTCTTGTAACCTGTTGGTTAGACTGGATCTTCCTCTCTCCCAGTGTGAGGATCCCCTCATAGTGTACTGTTTTTGATAGTTCTTGCAGAACAAATTAAAAAAAAGAAATGCAGGAGTGATTTGATGGGTGAGTTTAGCTTCTGCATATCTGGTCTAAACTGCAGCTCTTTGGGTATCAGATAATTAATCCCCTGTCTCTGCAGTTCAAACCAGGGTCGGCATCTACTGTGTGATTCCTAAATTAGAAGTTATATGGAAATAGAGTGTCTCCCCTGTTCAGCCCCACTGCCCACATGCTGTTTCTGGAACTAAATGCCCAAACACTTGGACTGCAGACAGGTTACTCTGTTTAGTAGTGTCTTCCCATTTTTACTGGAAGTTGGTGTACCCAGGCTTTGCATTGGCGCTGTCAAAAGCATGTGTCAAAGTGGAAAAATCACTGCTTGCCTGCAGCAACAGACAAAGTATCTGTGTCTTGCAGAGATACAGGTGCCGGTGCGGCTGTGTGTGATGACAGCTGCTCTTTTTCCTGCTGTGGGGTGCAATGCTGGAGCTGGAACAGAGCAGGAATTGCAGCATCAGCCCTGCACACAAGCAAATAAACTCAGGGAGGGGCGTGGGCACGGTGGGGGATGTCCTTTGATAGCACTTCAAGCTTTACAGGAGGATTTAGAGCTGTACAATGAGAGAGCAGATAGGAGCAAAAAGATTAACGGCCGGTGGCGATGGGTTGGTGGTTTTCAGGGAGCTGTGGGGCCGAGCTGTGCTGCAGTTTAGCAGGGCCTTGTAGCAGGTACCATCTCAAAACTAAATCTTAGGTCTAAGAAAGGGATCAGAACAAAAAGCAATGTATAGCTTTGAATTTAGGAATGAGTAAAACTTTTATTCTATTTTTAAATTTCATCTTTTCTTTTACTTTTTCTTTTTGACAATTTAGAATGAGAACTGTGCTGCTTGCTAGCAGACTTCATAATAAATGAGACATCCCTTACAGAGAGATCATAAATACTCATAAATGGGACAGAAATGGCATGGGAGAGCTTAAGGTAGAGAAAGGTCAGTGCCTGACTGAGAGTAATGATTGTGTGTGTGTGTATCACCATCTGGGAAGGAGTGATAATAGCCTACATCAAACATGTAATCGCTGCTGTGATGCAGGAGAACTGTTGGAGCTCTGAGGTGAGAAGGCTGTAACACCAAACATAATTAAACATTCAAAACAGTATTTGTGAGCATCATAATTACGTCAGAGCTCAAAGACTCGCGACTGGCCCACCTCCCAGTGAGTGCTTGCCACCCCACATCCTCAGCTCTGGGGGCCCTCAGGATGGAGAACCCAGAGCACACACCCAGAAGTCAACTGGTTTCTGAAAAATCTCTTTCCGGAGCTTTCCTACTCTTTCCCCATTTAATTAATCAGATGATAGTGTGGGATTTTTCCAAGCATGAGTGGCTGATGATGGTGGAGGTGATGAAGTCTGTCGGAAGGACCACCTTTCTGGGACTGCCATGGGATGGAAGAAAACTGACTTGTCCTGCTGGTGCCCCCAAAGCTGATCTGCTGGGGCAGCATCCCACATGATTCTTGCCCCTGTGTGATGATTTTTGGGAGGGTGCCGTACCAAACCTCCTCTCTCTGTAGTGCTCTGCAGGGGCCAGCATCTTGCAGCTGCCTTGGACCGGAGCCAGGGGTGCTCTGTGGTGTGATCCCCGCTCAGAAAAGAGCATCAGGGTGCCAGAGAGCCAAGAAAACCGGCCAGGTGCGTGTTCTGCCCTCCCTAGAAACAGCGCACAGAAGAGCTGCTGACCTGGTTTCCGTGCGGCCGAGGAGCTCGTGTTCTTCCCCAGCGCGGTGTATGCAAAGCATAAATCCTGGGAGAAGGTCATCCTGCCCGTCCGCCCGCTCTCAGGAATTGGTGGGAAGACTGGAGACAGTTCAGCATTTTGCGGAAACTTGGAGCTCCTGGGATTTCCCCTTTGCTGTTGCAGGAGCGTTTCCAGCCGGCTACACAAAGAGCTCTGGGGAGGAAGGACCTTAATGAGCCGGGACCGGCGGGACTCCTACGGCTCCCGCAGGAGAGGGGGCTGGGTTTGCTGGGGCGTCGCATGAAAGAGCTCTGACCTCTGCAGAGACATCCTAATTTGCACCAGGGCGTTTGATCTCGGCACTGGAAACGTCACATCGATGTGTGTTAAGCAGTGTTGCATGGAGGGAGTAGCGCTGCACAGCGGAGCTGACGGTGACCACTGCAGAGGACGAGGTTAATTTGCACCTTACCTGCTCCTCGAGCATCGTGCTGCGTGCTCATCCTTTCCCATTCAGGGCCAGACTGGCACTTTTAGGCTTTTTCCCAGCGACTGAGAAATTCAAATCTATATTTTCTCTCTGGCTTTTTGTTAAAACCCGGGGGGTTGTGTGTGAGCAAACCTACTCCAAAGCTGCTGAGGACAGACCCTGGGGCATACATTATCCCTGATGCACCTTTGGGAGTGAGACCCTGGTTGGGCTATGCATGATCTAACATCCCCCAGGGACACCTGCAGCAGCTGAGTGATGTTACACGAGACTTTGGCCTTGCTGAGATGGGATATTGCTGTTTTCTTTCTCTGGTTTCTCTGCGTTACAGTGCAATGTTATCCTCAGAGTTTGTGATGGTACCAGAGGGAGCCCCCGGTGGTCTAGGGGAAAAGACACTGCACTGTCACTGCAGAGACCCGGGTTCGATTCCCGGTCGGGGCCCCTCCCCGGGCAGATGGAGCTCGTTAGCCCGTAAGGCAATCCATCTACGTCCTGAGGACCTCGCTGCCACCGTCCAAGCGTGCTTGGCCCCGGCAGATGAACCTCAGGATTAAAGAGTGGGCTCAGTTCCGCGCACATTGTGTCTCACCTAAAAAATCCAATGCGCAGGCTGGAAGGCGTAAAGACCTTCCCCGGTTCTTCGTTCGCGAAGAGACTGGCCATTATGCTATGATGGTACCAGGATGGGGAAGGGCTGCAGCAGTTCTGTGAACAAAATTAATTGTAAGGTTCTGATGTGGCCCACGTGGATGTAGGTTGTTGGTGAAAACAGTATTATTTTCCCCCATCAGTATAAGCCACTGTATGAAAAGTTATCTCTATAAAATAAAGAACTTATCTATATTAAAAAAGTTATCTACATAAAGAAGGGACAAAAAAAGGTTGTATAGGGTAATCCATGATGTTTATGAAAGATAGAGTGTAAAAAACGACTCAGATGAATATATAACACGCAGAAATCTGTCCTTATGGCACTGCTGGCTCCAGCAGCTGCAGCATAAAATGTGCATTTGCAGCTGATGTTTGATAATGCAAACAGAAAACATGTCCTTAGACACTCTTGTTCAACTAGATGCTAAATAACATCTTTGTGGGTTTCTCTGAGGGAGAAGTCTAACTACCCCAAAGTTGTGGGTTTTTATTTGCTTTGACAATGCTAGGAGTGGTACTCTAAAAATCCAAATTAAAGCAAATAAGTAAAACAACTTGCTGCCACTCTTGACATGATGCTGCTGCTCCAAATTCCAGTTATCCTACTGAAATGGGAACAATTCCTGGCTTGGGAATTTCAGAGATGGCTTTTCTCTGTGTTACAACACGGCAACACTGAGTTTTACCTTCACAGTGTGCAACTTTTCTTTATCCTTTTGAAGGCAGAGTTTCAACACTGTTGTTTGCACTTGAGGGATGCAATCTAGTGGTAATTAAATTATTGCATTTTTTAATATCACTGACAACACAATGCAGTATTAATGCTCATCTTTAGCCTGTGCAGCACTGTCAGCAGAGAAGTGTATTAGAGCCTGTTGTGTGTCTGGGCTTGAGTGTTCTTGTGATGGTCAGGCTCAATTCAAACTGCAGGACTTAAAGGTTTTTAATCTTCAGATTGCTTTATGAACACTAATCCTCCCAGCATCCTGAAATAAGTAGGTTAAATATGATTTCCATGGTGGAGAGACTTATTGACTCGTTCCATGACGTGGAGAATTAGTGTCAGATCTGGGATTAAAGCTGGAGTGACCCCTGACAATTGTTCACAGGGTCTGGCTCCGCCTTCTTTTGCACCAGATATTTTTCCCTCCTGGAAGAGCTGTGTTTTTAGTGCAGCTGGTTTTGCTCCCGCTACAGAAATCAAGATAAAGTTGTGCAGTTAAGCTGCTGGTGCCCAGTAGTGGTTTTGTGAAGGGATGACTACGAAAACAAACCCTAGAAGTTCTAGGTCCCTACTCATGGGTTTGGATTATTGCATTAAAGAAAGCTGACTTAGGAAAAGTGCTGAGTAGCGGTACATGTCTGGAGAACATTTGGGGCATTATTTGTCTTCAAATACACCTTTTTTCAAGCAGTGTTGCAGAAGACTTAGGGTACTGGATATATACATCTGCACTGAGATGTCCCCTGTCTCTTCTTGACAGGCAGAGGGGTGGTTGGAACCATCCTTGGCTTCATACCCTTTGCTATTGCTGGGGCTTGACCATCCCCTAAGTCTAATCCCAAAGGCAATCCCTGAGTAGCCCCAGTAGGAGATGTGACAAGCATTGCCATGCTGCAGCAGAGACGGTATTCACCCTTAACATTTCACTTTATTCAGGCTTTTTTCCCATAATAATTTTCTTCTGTGCTGGTGCTGCTAAAATTGACTGCATTTCAAGCAGCTGTGTTGCACACTGTGCCTGCAGGGTGGCCAGACATTTCAGTGCCTTTTATTCCATGCTGTATACAAACACCCCCTGCCTGGTTTTAACCATTTCTTCTCTCTGAGCATCCTGCTTGCTACCAACTGCTCCGCGGGGTTCATCGATCTTTCCCTGCTGGCACCAGCAGTTGGTTAACTTTTACACTGAAGAAGGGAAAGTCTCTGTAGCCTTTATTCCTGAAGTTGGAAAAGAAATGCCTGAACATGCATTATATCCAAGAAAAAAACAAACACACAAAAAGCCCAAAAAAACCCCCAAACCAAACCAAATCAAACAAACAAACAAAAAACTCCGAAAAACACAACAGAAGAGACACATTACTGCAAATGCAGGAGGTGGAGTGGCCTACTAAAAAGCATATTTCTTTTTATTTTATGTTATTAATATAATCCAGAAGTTTTTTGTGCCATGGAGAGCCCATCTGGCCCATTTCATGTTGCAGCACATCAGCCATTATGGCAAAATAATGAGAAACTCTGGGAAAATGTGACCTGCCAGAGTGGCTGCAATGGCAGTAAGTGGTGTTGGCCGTGGTTTTATCACTATGTTCAGTGTCTTTTGGAGAATGATGATTCCTTTTAAAAGGGACAAGGCAGAGGGAGGAATAACAACTCAGAATGCCACTTAAAGTAATTTTGTGATGGGATCTGAACCCCACGGGGACTGTGGGTTTGGGTTGCTCCTTGGCTAGGCTCCCACCTGGGATGGTCTCTGCCTTCTCCATCCAGGCACACTCCACTAGCTGATAGGGAGAAGTAATGAGAGAGATCAGATTTGATATCAAGAAGTCTTGATGTGAATCTTAATTGTGAATAAAGTAGGTTATCAAATATTACTTTGTAGTTGTGCTGTCTGCATGCCAAGTAATGAGATTTTGATATTTTTTGAGATTTTGGCTTCATTCAACTGGAGACCCACTCCCTGAAGAATGGTGGAGTTTTTATCTTCAGGATTAAGGAGAAGAGTGGTGGGGATATGCTTTTAGAAATGTTCTGCTAGGGCTGTACCTGTCATGAAGAGAAGGATAAGAAACAACAATTCTCAAGTAACTTTTAGTCAGGTGTGGCTCTAGGCCACAGCAGCTTTGCATTTGCAGACTTCCAGGGGATTTTGGTTGTCACTTCTTTCTCCTGCTTCTCCCTCACCTCTGATGAAGGATAATCTGTTCACCCACCCTTGCAGCCCATGGCAAAACCTCTGTCTGCCACTTCCTTTGTAGCTGACATGAATTTTTTCCATTGCATCCTTCTGATGGCCAACATGGGAGCTCAGCGAGTGGTTGTCCATGAATATAAGATCATGGAATCATTAAGGTAGGAAAAGGCATCTAAGATCGAGTACAGCCATCAACCCAATACCACCATGTCCACCATTAAACCACGTCCTCAGTTGCCATGTCCACATATTCTTTAATGTTTCCAGGGATGGGGACTCCACCACGTCCCTGGGCAGCCTGTGCCAGGGCTTGACAGCCCTTTCTGTGAGGAGATTTTCCCTCATACCTATTTTAAACCTTCCCTGGCACAACTTGAAATTGTTTCCTCTTGTCGTTTTCCTTGTTACCTGGGAGGAGAGACTGGCAATGCACCTCACTGAAGATGACCAAAGCAGAGGTGAAACTTCTCACCTGCTTGAACCAGCGATAAACCATGCCAAATTACTGCCATCAGCTGTCCCAGAAACCACTGCTGTGGGCATTTCCAGAGAACTTCTGGGTTTGGTGGCTAGTTTTCCTTTCTCACCATGGAGCTGGCCCTGGTTTTCCTCTGTTGGTTTCACGTGTCTGACGGCTCACGCTACACAAAGTTTTATTGCACACCTGTGAAAGGCCAAAGGGGTGAGACTGGTGCATTGGCAGCCCCGTGCCTGGATCCTGCCAGCTGGTTGTGGGAGAGCCATGGTGGCTTTGCCAAGACCCAGGGAGGGCACGACACCATGACTTAGCAAGACCAGGCTGTTCCCACCCAGGGTGAGTCACTGGGAACGCTGGCTCCAGGATGTTGAGTGCCTGGGTGAGGTTGTGCTCAGCTCCCAACCTGTGTTTCTGCATTAACTCCCTGATAGCTGGAGTAGCTGGCGGTTCCTCTTGCCCTCCTGCTGGTCGATGCCCAGGACAACAGTGCATCGGTGCCCTGAAAAGTATAGAGTTGGAAATTATGGTGTTGTTCTTCTCCTGCTGGAAGTGTCACTAAGTTGTGTTTTGCACCCAAGTGTTACGTGGGACTTGGCTGAGGTTGTTTTCTCAGACCAGTTACCTTGAGCCTGGGAGGAATTAAGATGTATGTGCCTGACAGTGGAGGAAAGTAACGGTGTGGTGTGTTTCGGTTGGAAGTGCAGAGGTAGTATATGGCAATGATTTAGACTCTGTTCTCATCTCCTGCTGGTATAAACTTGAACTATCTTAAATTGAAATGTGTTTTTATGGTGTTTCCTGATGTCAAGAGAACTGCAAGGTTGTTGTACTTGTATATAGGATTTTCTGTGCCTGCTTTCAGCTGTGATTCATGAAAGCCGGGCGGAGTATGGGAAGCTTAATTTGATCTTACTTAAAAACATACTCAATTACGTTCTTACAGCTTACCCAATAGCTTGGGTATTTGGGGATCTTATAGCAAATCCTGCAGTGAAAACTCTCTCCTTCCCTAAGTCCATGGCCAAGTTGCAGAGGTGCTGGGTTTGCAGTGTCCTGAGAATACCCTGGGGAGTGAATCCCACTGCAGCACAGCTACTTGGTCCTGGAGCCAGCAAATCTTTGCCTAGAGGGATGCAGTTCTGAAAATGAGCTCCTCTTACTGTCTTGGCCCTTTCTGTGCCTTGCAGCTCAAGCACAATAAACTGATTAATTGTTGGGATGTATCTAGTGGGTACCATGCTGTGCACCCGTGCTGGGAAGCGCTGGGTGTTTAATGATGACTTGTGCAAGGGTTTTTTTTTTGTGTGTGTGTAAATGATTGATTTTGAAAGTAGAGAAAGGCATTTGGATGAGTTTGTGCTCTGTGCAGGGCTCAAAAGTTACATGAGCTAATGCACCCACTGTTTCCCCATGCAATGTCCTGTGCCCTGGAGGAACCTGGTGGTTTACCCTGAAGGTACCTGGTGATCTGTCTTGGAGGTACCTGGTGGTTTGCCCAGGCTCTGAGAACATCAGAAGCCTGGAGGGGCAGAACTGCTCCCACTACCCAGCACCAGCCCAGGGGTGGGACAGTGGCATCTGCTCCCATCATGGCTGCAGAAGGGTTTGCATCAGCCTCTTGGTGCCAGGATAACGCTTCCCACCCCTGGAAAGCATTTTCATATGTGCAGATCCAAAGTTCTGGTGTGTATTTGCTTGAATATTGTTATCCTGGAGCTGGGACACCTGTATCCTTTTGTAAGGAAACTTGTTCTGTGCTTGGAGAGTGTCAGGCTGCTTGATCCTTCTGTTAATGAGCTAGCCCTTCTAAGAAACTATTTTGCTCTGCAGAGCTTCAGGAGCTGAACAAACTGGACATAATGATGTCTGCCATGGATTGTTTTTAAACTATTTATCCCCTTTTGGTTACCCCTTGTTTCCTAGAAGTACCTCTGCACTTCAGATCAATGACTTAACAACTTGAGAGGATTTTGAGATGAGTATCTGGTGTGGGCTTGATGTCAAAAACATGCTTTGTATTATTATTGTCAATGTTTTAACCAGATGTTGGGAGCTGTGTGAAAATATTGATATTTGTGTAATTGCTTAGGGAATCAAGTTATTTCTTCTGTGTCCTAATTCTAGGGTGCTAGATTTTACAACTGCAATATTTTTAACACATTTTGAGCATACAGGAAGCT
Organism: Empidonax traillii; assembly: GCF_003031625.1. Classification (NCBI taxonomy): domain Eukaryota; kingdom Metazoa; phylum Chordata; class Aves; order Passeriformes; family Tyrannidae; genus Empidonax; species Empidonax traillii. The sequence continues at coordinate 107,101 of NW_020956668.1, read as the reverse complement.
TTTTTGGTGTCTGTGTTTTAAAGGCTACTTGAGTAAGTTTCACAATGAATTGCTCATGCTTTATTGGGCAAAAGCTCAAATTCTTGAGTGAAAGCATTGGAGGGAAAAATTAATTGTATGATACTAGAAGCTGAGATTCAGCCAATGCCAGTTAATAGTTCTCCAGACAGATTCCAAGCAGCAGAGGTTTGGGATTGTGGTGTGTAAGGAATGGGCTTCCCAGCACTGGGATACTTGGTCTAAGGGTAAAGAAGACAGCAGTGTTTCACGCAGGGGTTCATCTCCCACTGTCTCTGCAGGCCTCTGGAGGTGTTCTGGAGATGTCCAGTGTCCTCTGTGTTTTCTGTGAGATGTGTCACAACTGTATATTATTTGCTGTCACTTTTGTAAATCCAAAGAAAATGCAGCGTCCGTAACGTAGGTGGCAACAAGGTGAGGGACCAGTGATGCAAACGGTGAACAATAAAATGGATTAGCTTACAGAAGTTTGACTCCTCTGCCTCAATAGACATGAGAAGAACCAGTCCATCATTGTGAGTGGGGAGTCGGGCGCTGGGAAGACGGTCTCTGCCAAATACGCCATGCGCTTCTTCACCACCATCAGGGGTTCTGCCAGCAAGACCAACATCGAGGCCAAAGTCCTCGCATCGAACCCAATTATGGAGGTAAAATCTACCTAATTTCCTTTACCCTGCTTGCAGTGATCACTGTGGGACTCCAGAAGACACAAAAGTGGTGATAACCGCAGGGGCTTGTGAGCCAGATCTGATTTATGGCATCACAGCGTCCTTGAGCTGGATTGAAAATGCAGAAATACACTGACAGCCTGAATTTAACCCATCTCGATTGCTCCTGTAGTTGATGGTCTTAAAGCTGAGCCTATGCAACCCCAGCACAGCTCCAGGAGCTGGGCTTTGATGGGGCTCCAGAGAGGAGACTCCGAGCGGTGCTGCTGGCACCATTAGTATTTTGCCATCTTCCTCCTTCTTTTGTCACTGCATGGTACCTCCTAATCTTCTTTAATTGTGTAGGCATGGTATATAAAAGAAAGGGATTAATCTATTTGACAGACTTTAATACAGTTTTATTTTTGTGAATTTTCTGTTGCTATCAATTGTATGGGAGAAGTCCTATTATAGGAAAATCCCTGCTCTGAAGGAAAATAATTCCTTATATAAATATAAAAGAAAGAGGAAAAGTAGTTTTGTTTTCCTTGCGCTGTGGCCAGCTGCTGAAAATAAATGTTTGAGTGCCTAAATCCTATTTTCCGAACAGATTTTGGAGTCAGAGTGCAAAATTTTGGAGGCATTTGTAAAATACCCCAGTCAGTATGAAGACAAGATTTGGGCTTTTCCAAAGTCAGATAAGGACTTCAGAGTCATGTGATTTATTTATTTATTTTTTTTTTAAAGGCAGGAACTAGGGAGTACAGCATTGTCCTGCACTTAACCTTAGGCTTGGCTTAACCTTCAGGGAGGCTTCCCGCTGCGGTGCCTCATGGGCAAATTGTCTCACAGACATGGAGGTCGTGTCCGATCCAGGATAAAAACCAAGCCTGAGAGACAGCACATGTGATCTAACACCGTGCTGCCTGATGTGGGGTGTGAGCTGGAATGTTGAAACAAGTGACGGTGCAGGTGATCAGTAAGAAAGGCCACACAGGTGTACATCTGGCAGGGGACACGATGGTCTTCTGCAGATAGTTTCCTTCGTGCTGGTTTACTTCTTTCCTCACCCATCTCCTCTGCCTCTGTGAAATGTAGCTGCAATACACAGGGGACACCTAAAACAACGCATGGGAAAAATTCATAGTGCACGCTATTCTTCTGTATGACTCCAGAATTTTATTGCTCTAATTTTCTTGCCTGTGTTCTGTTCTGGCTGTAATTTCTAAGTGCTGGGGCCAGGCAACCTGCCTGTCTTTATTGGAAATTGATGAGAACATTGCCTATGCAGGAAAAAACATAAAAATAACCTGCTGGGTTTGCAGAAAAACCTCTGAAGTTAAATGGGCCTGGGGGAAAGAAGGTGCCTTAGCTAGAAGAGGAGTTGTGCGAGTGGTGGTTGGATAGGGCAGGTAGCAGGCAGGGCTTGCTCTGGGTGTGATGCTGAGGCTGTCAGGCCAAGGAGCCCTCAGCCCTGGATG
>NW_020956668.1:73878-104734 GCF_003031625.1 Empidonax traillii | reverse complement strand
ATAAAAATAACCTGCTGGGTTTGCAGAAAAACCTCTGAAGTTAAATGGGCCTGGGGGAAAGAAGGTGCCTTAGCTAGAAGAGGAGTTGTGCGAGTGGTGGTTGGATAGGGCAGGTAGCAGGCAGGGCTTGCTCTGGGTGTGATGCTGAGGCTGTCAGGCCAAGGAGCCCTCAGCCCTGGATGGAAGGGTGGAGCAGCTGAGGGGTCAGGCAGCTTTGCATGTGCAGCAGCCTCTTTGGTGGTTGCACTGCAGAGAGTAGTTCCCTGGGGATCTCCATCACATTCCACTGGAGGCGTCAGGTCCTGTGATCAAACGTTTTGGGTGATGGTGTAGGTAGTGCTGTGATTCTTGGTGAGTGCTTGGTGTGTTCCCCAAGAGCTCCATGTAGGTAAAGGTGATCTGCAAGGATTGCCTGGGAAAGGCAGACAGCCTTTTAGAGGGGCCTGAGGGATCTTCCCTGTACGTGTCCCTTCCCTTCCATCACTTTTTCTGTGCTTGCTTGAAGCTCATCATCTCAGGACAGGCGAATGTTGGTAAAAAATAAGCTGTTGTATCCCATGAAGGGGAATATTGCCTTTCTCTGGCCCTCTTGCATTGCCATTAGTTGCTCCTTCATGGGTTCCCATGTTTGCAGTGATGCACCCCTGATGTTTGTAGATTGGGCTGGATTCTCTCCTCTCCCTCCTGCCACAGTGTGTGGCAGCATTACCTGCTCAGAAGGTGGCAGGTAAGCACTGGAGAGGCACAGAGAGACTCTGTCAAGTCATCAAATCCATGTGCCAGAGCCTGAACATCTGGAAATGGACTGCAACTGGTTCCCTCCCTCTTTCAGGGCTTCACTGCTTCTGACCCCTCCAGGAAAACTGTCAGTGTTGACTCTGGATAAACGTGGGGGCATCCTGTAAAACAAAACAGGAGTGTTGAGGCTGTTGGGATGTAGATGATTTAATTACTGTACAGACACTCATTGCTATTCATATGCATTTTTCTTACATAAAAATCCTGGAGACACCACATTTTCAGTGAAGAGTTCTCCCCGAAGTCAACACTGTTGCTCTGCCTTCTGCATCTGGGAAGGGGTTTTCCTTAAATCCCCCTGTGGCTGTTTATATAACACTGATTACAAATTTAAATGTTTAAAGCTTTTCAAAAAAAACCAACTCTTCATACATTTTCCCTTTGGTTCCAATACAATGGCCTCTGAGAAATTTAAACTCTCTTTAAATGTAAGAGACGTTTTACTTTTTGGGCTTCTCGTGCAAGCTTGTGCCACAGTGTCATATCTAATATTCGTAGTTAGGGCCAGGATTTACCAGGAACGGGCACAGAAGCCAGCCCCAGGGGTGGAAAACCTCGAATGGCATGGGCCATGGGAGGACTTGGGAAAATTTCTAGAAAGTGGTTCAGTTCCTCCAACATGGAAGTTCACTCTCGAACAACTCCTAAACCCTACACAGATAATAACAGCTGTGAAGGAGAGAGCTCATGATAAACCCATAGAGAGGCAGTTGGTAGATGCATGTGGGGCTTTAACCTACCCATGTCTTGGCAGCCCGAGTACAAGAGTTAAAGGACCAGAGAAAAACAAAGTCCGTGAAAGTGAGTGCAGTGCCGGTATCCCGTGGGCAGGGATCTGACCCACTAGAAGGTACCTCCCGCTGGTATTTGCAGACGGAAAACTGTGACGAGCAGGACAGAGACCAGTATTAGAGGGGCCCTGCCTCTAGCCAGGTAGAGGCACGGGACAACCGTGTCTATTGGACGGTGTGGATCCGGTGGCCTGGCACATCAGACCCACAAGAATATAAGGCTTTGGTTGACACTGGCGCTCAATGCACGTTAATGCCCTCGGGACATGTGGGACCAGAGGCTATTTCCATTTCTGGGGTGACAGGAGTGTCGCAGCAGTTGACTGTGTTGGAAACTGAAGTGGGTTTGACCGGGAAGGAGTGGCAGAAACACCCCATTGTGACTGGTCCAGATGCCCCATGTATCCTGGGCATTGACTACCTTAGGAATGGGTATTTCAAAGACCCCAAGGGACATAGGTGGGCTTTCGGGATAGCTGCTGTGGAGACAGAAGCGGCTAAGCAGTTGAATTCACTACCTGGCCTCTCAGAGAACCCTTCTGCTGTGGGACTGTTGAAGGTTGAGGAACAGCGAGTGCCAATTGCCACTACAATAGTGCACCGTCGGCAGTACCGAACGAACCGAGACTCTGTGATCCCCATCCATAAGATGATCCGTGAGCTGGAGAGCCAAGGAGTGATCAGCAGGATCCACCCCCCCTTCAACAGCCCCATCTGGCCTGTGCGAAATCTGACGGAGAATGGAGATTGACTGTGGACTATCGTGGCCTGAATGAAGCCACCCCGCCGCTGAGTGCCGCTGTTCCAGACGTTGGAGCTCCAGTACGAGCTGGAGTCTAAGGCAGCGAGGTGGTACGCCACTATTGACATCGCAAATGCGTTCTCCTCCATTCCCTTGGCACCAGAGTGCAGGTCGCAGTTTGCTTTCACGTGGAGGGGCGTGCAGTACACGTGGAACTGACTGCCCCAGGGGTGGAAGCACAGTCCCACCATCTGCCACGAATTGATCCAGGCTACATTAGAGAAAGGTGAAGCTCCAGAACACCTGCAGTACATTGATGACATCATTGTATGGGGGAACACAGCAGAAGAGGTCTCTGAGAAAGGAAAGAAGATCATCCAGATTCTCCTGGAAGCTGGGTTTGCCATCAGAAAGAGTAAAGTCAAGGGACCTGTCCAAGAGATCCAGTTCCTGGGAGTAAAGTGGCAAGATGGACGTCGCCAGATCCCGACTGAAGTCATCGATAAAATCACAGCAATGGCCCCCCCCAACTAGCAAGAAGGAAACCCAAGCTTTCCTGGGTGCCATAGGTTTTTGGAGAATGCATATCCCCTAGTACAGCCAGATCGTAAGCCCTCTCTATCTGGTAACCTGCAAGAAGAATGATTTCCAGTGGGGTCCTGAACAACAGCAAGCATTTGAACAGATTAAACAGGAGATTGCCCATGCTGTAGCCCTTGGGCCAGTCAGGACAGGACCAGATGTGAAGAATGTGCTCTACTCTGCATCTGGGGATAAGGGCCTCTCCTGGAGCCTCTGGCAGAAGGTGCCTGGCGAGACCCGAGGCCGCCCACTTGGATTCTGGAGCCGAAGCTACAGAGGGTCAGAAGCCAATTACACTCCAACGGAAAAGGAGATCCTAGCAGTTTATGAGGGAGTCCAAGCTGCCTCAGAGGTGATTGGCACAGAAGAACAGCTCCTCCTGGCACCTCGGCTACCGGTATTGAGTTGGATGTTCAAAGGGAAGATGCCCTCTACGCATCATGCCACTGATGACACCTGGAGCAAATGGATCGCCCTGATCACGCAGCGCGCCTGCATTGGAAACCCAAACCGCCCTGGGATCCTAGAAATCATCACGAACTGGCCAGAAGGTGAGAATTTTAGTCTAGCAGAAGAAGAAGAAGGAGAGCAGGTGGTACGGGCGGAGGAAGCCCCAGCATACAACCAACTACCAGAAGAAGACATACGCTACATACTCGTTACTGATGCTTCCTGCTGTATTGTAGGGATGAAACGTAAATGGAAAGCAGTTGTATGGAGTCCCACATGACAAGTTGCAGAAGCTATGGAAGGAGAGGGTGAATCAAGCCAATTTGCAGAGCTCAAAGCTGTCCAGTTGGCATTGGACATTGCTGAACGAGAGAAGTGGCCAAAACTTTACCTCTCCACGGACTCATGGATGGTGGCCAATGCCCTGTGGGGGTGGTTGGACAGATGGAAGAAGACCAATTGGAAACGTAGGGGAAAACCCATCTGGGCCACTGATATATGGCAAGACATTGCTACCTGGGTAGAGAAGCTGATTGTGAGAGTCCGCCACGTAGACGCCCATGTGCCCAAAAATCGAGCCAATGAGGAGCATCGCAACAATGAACAGGCAGACCGAGCTGCACAAGTTGAGGTGTCAAAGGTGGACCTAGACTGGCAGCACAAAGGTGAATTGTTCTTAGCACGATGGGCCCATGATGCCGCCAGCCATCAGGGCAGAGATGCCATCTGCAGATGGGCACGAGACCGAGGGGTGGATCTAAGCATGGATGCTATCTCTCAGGTTATCCATGACTGTGAGACATGTGCTGCCATTAAACAGGTTAAGAGACTGAAACCCCTGTGGTATGGTGAACGGTGGAATAAATACAGGTATGGGGAGGCTTGGCAGGTTGATTATATCACACTGCCACAGACCCCATCAAGGTAAGCGCTATATGCTCACCATGGTGGAAGCCACCACTGGATGGCTGGAGACGCATCCGGTGGCCCACGCCACTGCCAGAAATACCATTCTAGGCCTCGAAAAACAGTTCCTGTGGCGGCACGGCACCCCAGAGCGGATTGAATCAGATAATGGGTCCCATTTAAAGAACAACTTAGTTACCACCTGGGCGAAAGAGCATGGCATTGAGTGGATCTATCACATACCATACCATACAGCAGCCGTGGGGAAGGTTGAACGGTGCAATGGACTGTTGAAAACCACCCTGAAGGTGTTGGGTCCAGGGACTTTCAGGCACTGAGATCAGCACCTAGCAAAGGCTACATGGTTAGTCAACACTAGAGGCTCCATCAATTGAGCTGACCCTGCCCAATCAGAGTCCTTTCACACAGTAGATGGGGACAAAGTCCCAGTAATTCACTTGAGAGGTGTGTTAGGTAAAACAGTTGGGATTTAATCCTGCCTCGAGCAAAGGCAAACCCATTTGTGTCATTGTTTTTGCTCAAGGATCAGATAGCATGTGGTGGGTAATGCTGGAAGATGGAGAAACCCGGTGTATACCTCAAGGGGCCCTCAATTTTGGGTGAATTTCCCATAACACTGTGTCTGTATTTGCATGTAAATACTTGTAATATGTATATAGCTGGGGTAATGTATGTATGTTTATGGTTGGAGAGTTTGAATCTGATATAGCATGTTAGTATGGGAAAAAATTCAGGGGTGGATGGTGTCATAGGTTTGAAAAGAGAAAGAATTTTTTCCCTATTGTCCCGTTTCCTTTTCCCCCTCCTCCCCATCTGTTTCTTCTGAGATGGGGGGAGCCATGGAGGAGGTGGGGGACAGAGCAAAGCTGCATGTGCTGGGCAGCGCTGGGGGAAGGGGGGGAGGTTCCTTGTGAGAGCAGTTGCTGGGCGGCACGGCTGGGGAGTCTTTTGTTTGGAGGTTTTTTTTGGTTTTTGTTGGCTGACTGGACAGAGCGGTCAGCCTGGTTTCAGCCGACTCCTTTTCTTTTCCTGAGAGGAAGATTTTTTTTCCCCACAGGACACCTCAAGGAGAATGACCAAGAGAGACCGACCCATCTCAGAGTGAGGTATTGTGCCTTTGGTACTGCCTGCGGGAAAAAAGACTCTTTCATTGCTGGCTGTGAAACCATCGACTACTGACTGCTGCAGGCACATATGGCTGCGAGCAGCTGTTGCACTGCCGGGACAGTCCTGCCTTTCCCCCTCCTTTCCCCCTGATGCCAAAACGGCACAGAGAACTGCTCAAAAATGATTTTTTATCTTTAAGCAGCAAGGTATTTATTTTGAACAACATTGGGGAACTAGCTGGACAAACTACCTCCGAAGTATTCAGTGAAAAGTCAGGTAATTTATATAGTTTTTGTGAGAGGTTACAACATTTTTACATACATATGAATTTGATTTAAACATCTTATCTTCATATTCATAATAGGCGGGGTTTAGGCAGAGCTTGAGGTGGAGTCTTCTAGAATGGTCTTTTTGGGGAAACTTTTAGTGGTCGTTCTGGGTCCTTATCTTTATTTATGACTGCTGGGCTGCTCAAAGAACATCCCCTCTATCTCTTACTTCAATACAGTCAGCAGAACAGCACAAGCTGTTTTCAACATGACCAGAGCATCTTTGACAGAGCATGGTACCAAACTCCATCCTAGATAATCCTTAAAAACCATGTTCTGTTTCACCCCCCTGCCCCGGGTTGGTGCAGGTTTCTCCCCCACTCCTGGGGAATTGTGACTTTATTTTGTTTCTTCTGAAAGTTTTTGATTGCACCATTTGTTGTTTATTCAGATTTTGTTAATATAAAGCTGTTATTTTCCTTTTCCACACTTCCACCTGAAGTTTCTCAATTTCTAAGTTGTAATCTTTTTAAACTAAGACAATACTTGTGTATGGTAACTTTTTTCCTATTTCTTCTTCTTGTAGCAAATATAGAGCACCTGGTGTATGCCTTCACCTGAGGTTTAAATTGGACATCAAAGGAAACTGTTGCCCTGAATGTGGAAGTAACTGCACTACACCTGGGAACCTTACCAGATCTGTTGCTGATGAGCTACCTCCTGTCTCAACACCACATTCACTGTTCTGAGTTTGACTGCATGTGCTGCTTCAACACAACTGCTGAATCAGCTGCATTGAGAAGAACATTTGACATCAACAGGACTTCATACATCAACTAAGGCGACTTATCAGTGATGCCTTACTACCTGAGTGGTTTAATTCCCTGACAGGAGGACTGGGACATTTACCTTAGAGCATTAAATGTTTATTCCTTTTTTCTATATGCTCCTTTAAGTGCCTTTGCAATTTACCCTGTCCTACACTTCTGGCCCCAGAAGCAGTGGTCTCTTGAGCAAGGCAGTGAAATGTGGAAAGGAAAGAGTTAAAAGCAGAAGAGTAGTGAGGAGAATGGTAGATTCACTCAAGTGACCTTGCACCTGGGTGTGGCGGATAAAAAAGATGCTCACTCTGTCAGTTGGCAGGCAATAGGCACTTTATTAACAGCAGGCTTAGTTTTATAGTCTTTTCTTCTGTCCATGCATATACATGCTCTAATTCATTGGTCAGGTGTTCCTGTTCACACGCTGTAGTTCATCTTTTGATAGGTGGTCAGTGTCCTTTAGCATGCTGGCAAATCTCAAAACAAAACCTGTTATTTACTGCAGTTCTTCCTCCTTTTCTGCTCTCCCACCTTCCAGGTGTTTACATTCTTTTACAAGCTCACAGCTGTAACTGATCAAATTCAAGGCTTAAGCTGTCTACAGCCCAGCTGTTTCCCACAGCTGGGAATGCCAAGGCCTGGAGAATAACAGTGTGGGAAACCCCATATATTATGCCTACTGCTGTTTACCCTGTCTGTTTTGAGAAGTAGAATTTCTGTGTAGAGATAACATAGGTGTTTGGAGAGACTTGGAGGCATTCTCACAGACATGCTTGAGCTCCCTGTTTTGGGATAGAGAAGGTCAAAGCTCAGAGATCCTAAAAAGCACAGGGGAGATCACAGCATGGTGGTAAACTATGTGTGCGGGCCCTTGACAAATTGGTGCAAAGAGCAGGCCCACCGCACACTAGCATGAAGTAGGCCTAGCAGTGCCTGTGTTCCTGCTTATGTGTCTCTGCCTAGCTGTTGCTTTGGTATCCTCTGATTAGCAAGGTGTATTGGGTCTGGCTGAGAGGGAGTTCATTTCCCCATATCAGCTCTCACAGTGCTGTGCTTTGCATTGGTTGCTAGAAAGGTGTTGATAACACACCAGTGTTTTGGCTACTGCTGAGCACAGCATCAGCACTGTAACATTCTTCATCAATCAAGGGCAAGATCCTGGGAGGGGACACAGCCAGGACAGCTGGCCCAAACTGACCAAAGGGATATTCTATACCATGTGTTGTCAGCTCAGATATAAAAGCTAAGGCAAGGAGCAGGAAGGCAGGCATTCATTGTATCCAATGGCTGCCTGTTGAGGAACCATTACATGTGCTGAAGCCCTGCTTCTCAAGAGTGACCAACCATCGCTGCTCAGGGGAAATAGAGAATAAACCCTGCTATCTTTTGCTTTGCTTCACTTTTGTGCCCACAAGCTTCTGCTTTGCCTTTGCTTTAAATAAACTGCCTTATCTGAACTCACGAGTTGTTTTTCCACCTTACTCTCTCCCCTGTCCAGCTGGGAAGGGGAGTGACAGAGAGGCTGGGTGGGCACCTGGCATCCAGCCAAGGTCAACCCACCACACAAGGTAATGAAATAAATTTACTCTTTGCATTTCAGCTGTTGTTTTGTGGTTGTTTCAGCTTCCTGCCTGTGTCAACTCACACAGTCACTAAAGAAAAACCAAACTAACTGTGATGAAACTGAGAACTGGAGCTTCAAACTCACTTTCTGCTTCATCTCTTCTATCCATCCCTGTCTCTGGCTTCATTGTATTCTACAAGCTCATGCAAGATATCAACTGTCCTTTCATTCACTTCATATTGTGGAATAGGCTGATTCCCATATATTTTTTTAGCCATAAAGTAACTTGACAGAGAAAGGAAAAGAAAAAGTATACAATCATGTGAAATGACAGAAAATAGCTGATAGATGCAAGAAATGTAAAGTCCTCCAAGCTCTGCATTCCTGAAGAATAACTCCTACTGCATCAATCAAGGCATGGGTGAAAAAAGGGGAGATGACTTCTTTTGTCTCGTCTTCAAACACCCTCTGTACTTTAGAAAACTATTTCCCTTTTAATCTCCCTCATTTCTCTGGATACCTGCTTATCTCCAGATGATAAAATTTTATCTTTTTATTCACATGACCTGTTTGCTACAGACACGCTCATGATCCAAGAAATGTTAAATTGGGCAGCTGGTAAAAACTGCATTAAAACAGTGTGAAATAAAAGTGCCCAAACCCTGATCATTTGGAACAGTCTCTACAGGCTAGCAGAAGAGAAAGTGTTACTACAATGTGCAGGCATGAGCCCTGCAAAGCACAACTTCTACCACTGAAAAGAAGGTCAGAAATGGTAGAGAGATTAACACACTTCTCTCAGATAGCACTGTGATTAGGTTAGAAAGATTAGATTATAACTAGCATTAATTGAAGACATGGAACCTCTACACTGAAGAAACAAATTTTTGTCTAAGACTGTCTAAGAAACCTGATAAAAAAGGACCCAGCCTTATAACTTTAAAAGTTATAAGCACATCTGTGGTGTCTCACCCTTAAGGAGAAGGAAGCACTCGAGATTTGTAGATGCTCATGGTACAAATGACAAAAGTCAGAGTCTGTTACCACCCCATCAATGCCCAAGCACGTGGCTGCTTGTAGTGTGGCTGTTACGTTTGCAGTCTTGGGCACTGCTACTATTAGTGGGGCTAAATCGGCCTGAACTTCAGAAATTCCACCTTGTGCTGCAGCAAAAATCTAGCACTGTGATACACCAGCAATCCTTGAATCAGAGTGCAGGTGCCATGTGAAGTGAGCACGCTGCAGTCTCTGGATTTCTTTTCGAGTTAGGGTTAATGTTCGAAGTGAAGGACCACACTCTGCCATCCAGCAGATGCCAGGTTCAATCATTCAGAACATTGAAAGTGAGTAGCTGACATCTGCTTCTTACCCAGGAGCCATAAATTACCCTTAGCAGTTTGGTAGGTAACACTGGCTCCATTTTCTCCAGGGATTTTAACTCTTTGCCATCTGGGTCATACACCCAGCTTTTCAACATCCTGCTGGGTTAATACTGAATGTTGTGCTTCTTTATCTATTAGAAATTTTATTAATTGTTGATGAGAACCAACTGGAATCTGAATGTCTGGGCCATTATTATGTATGCATTGATAGGATTCCACTTGATGGATTTCAATCTCACCTGGCTTGCTGCCATAATGCTCTTCCAAATCAGCCACTTGAATTGGATCAAATGAGGTCATCTTTCATGTGCAATTTACTGCTCCACCCTGAGGTCCAGTAGATTGAGGGGGAGTTGAAGGAGATAAAGAATCATCTTTCCCCAGTTCTCTGTCATCGGTATCACCCCATATGTTTCCATCCAAATAAGTCTGCTATATTTTTCCTGGAACTTGGATATCTCGGTAGCCATATATGGCACCGTTTTGGTAGCAGTTTGCTGACCCATACCATCATCTGTGGTTTCAGTTTTAATTAAGGGTCGTAATGTTACTTCCTCATCATCATATGACAATGCAAACATTACATCTCACTCTTTATCAGAATAATAGATCTGTTTACTGTCTTCCAACTCCTTCATTGGATACAAAGAGTGTTTCTGCAAATGGTCCAGATTCTACATCCTGCAATTCCTCACATAAGAATATCTCTCTCTAATACGCATCCTGAAGCTCCACCTGAAGCCTCCTAGCATGATCATGCTCAGCAGCAAGCAACACCTTCTCCTGAAGCCTGCTTTCCCTTCCTCGTTTAACTGATCCTGCAATCCTTTCACCAAATCCTGCAGATATCTAATAATTTCTCCCTCTGCCCATTTATTGACATACCTCTCCTTTTGGGCAGCAGTTAAAGCTGCTCCCAAAATTGCACATAAAACTGCTTTACCTTTCCCCTTTTGTACCTTTTGTTCACTTAACACTGCATTTATCTGTTTAACCACAACCTCAGGGCTATACCAATTTCCATTTGCCCATTCCATGCCCAGTGGAGTCAGGCAGGCATTATATTCTCTCAATTTCTCCAAAATGTCAAGCACTGACATTTCCTGGACAGTCGTGGCTTGCATCTGTTCAGATCCCTCCCAGCTGTTAACAGCCAAAGGATCACTTCCCAGCACTCTCTGACCAAAACTCATGGGTGGAGTGATGTATGGACACCTTCAACCATGTCATCCTGTCCATTATGCCAATTAAAATATGGTATCCCATACTTAAGAGGAAAGGAGCACCCAAGATTCGTAGATGCTCATGCTCGAAAGGAATGACAAAAGTCAGAGGGTCCACAAAGCTTAGAAAGTTTTAGTAGTAAATTACACACTTTACATGGAAATTGGTATAAGTTAGTCCCTGATCTAGTATAGCCACATGTCAGCGGGTTTTGGATAAAGGGGTAGGGTGAAAGGGAAGAGAGAGAGGTGAATTAAAGACGGGGAGAGAGATCACCAGCCCTGGCTCCAGTGTCAATCCAGCTGATGGGATGTTCAGGGGTGTATGTGCACTTGGTCTTTGTGGGGGCACCTCTTTATAGATAAATTTTCCCAGCCCTGGAGATAAGTTTCTTTTATCTATGCAAATTAGTTATCATGCACAGTCCGTTCTTCTAGATCTTTCTGGAAATGAGTCAGAATGTGTATTGGGTCTGGCTGAGACAGTTCATTTCCCCATAGCAACCCTCACAGTGCTGTGCTTTGCATTGGTAGCTAGAAAGGTGTTGATAACACACCAGTAGTTTGGCTACTGCTGAGCAGTGCTGGCACAGCATCAGCACTATCTCTCAACATTCCCCCATCCCATCAAGGGGCTGGGGATGGGCAAGATCCTGGAAGGGGACACAACTAGGCCAGCTGACCCAAACTGACCAAAGAGATATTCCATACCATATGACGTCAGCTCAGATATAAAAGCTAAGGAAAGGTGGAGGAAGGGGGGGCATTTGTTATTTACCATGTTCTCCTTCTGGAGCAACCACTCCATGTGCTGAAGCCCTGCTTGCTGGGAAGTGGCTGAACACTGCTTGCTGATGGGAAGTAGAGAATAAATCTTTCCCTTCCCCCCCCCCCCCCCTTTGCTTGTGCATGCGCAAACTTTGGCTTTTGCTTTGGTAAACTGCCTTATCTCAACCTATGAGTTATTTTCCATCTTATTCTCTCTCCCCTGTCTAGCTGAGAAGGGGAGTGATAGAGCAGCTTGGTGGGCACCTGGTATCCAGCCAAGGTCAACCCACCAGAAAGGGTTTCAGGGGTCTTTGGTGGTCTTGATCCCCCCCTATTGGGTTGGTCTTTGTTTGAGTCTGTGCCCACTTCTCAACCTCATTCCTGCACCTGCATTGTACTGTGTTGTGCTTATCTCCAGGAGCCAGAACAAGGACGTTTGTCCCAGAGAAGTGCTGCCCTACCTCCATATGGTCCCCTTCTCCAGCCTCATCTGGTTCTTTCTCACAATCCTTGGTTGGCTCCACAGCCATCTGGCTATCAGTGCTTGAGACATACACATTAGCCCTTGTCTTCTATAACATCCTTCTTTCTGCTTCTGCCATACCAGCATCTCAGCTACATACACTGCACACAGCAAACATCTCCCTGAACTATTGTGGGGAGAAAACCATCACACCCTTAGAAGCAAACTGCACTAATTACATGTAGATTAAAGAGTAATACTGCAAGAAAGCCAACTTTGCAAACAAAGGATGAATTACATCTTTCTGCCAGTCTCTCCAATGAGAAAGACTTGAAACACAAAATCTTCAAGCATGCAAGATCTTCATAACCTTCACTATTAAACCAGCTGTGAGCTTATACTTAATGGCCAGTGAGCTCAGGCTGTTACCTAGTAGGCAGTGGAGAATGAATTGGGTGAACACAGTTGACTGCTGCAAAACTCACCCAGTGACTACCTGCCCCCAAAGCTCAAGGGGGAAAGGAAACAACACAGGCTCATTCCTCCTCCTGCACTGCACACACCAGAGTGCCAGGCATAGCAACACTGCTAGGGACTGGCAAAACCTTCACCACAACCAATTGGGTGCTCATGAGGAAGGGCTAGAAGAAACCCCCTGGGAGAGCAGGATGAGGGCTCCAATAATGCACCAGGGCCAGCTCCGCACCAGTACTTTGCCCACCCCAGGGATGGGGCTCATGGCACCTGCCTCACCTGGTGCCCCTCCCACTAGGCCTTGGGCTGGTGAGGAGGAGCCCCTGGATGGGTGCGAGGCAGCTAGTCTCGGCCTCAGGCGGCCCTTGGATAGGATCACCTCCAGAAACCCCACACTGTGACACCTATACCTGCACCCTGCCCAGCCCCACTATTATACCTGCTGGAGCTTTTCCTCCATGGTGGACCCACTGCCTCGAGCTCCCCGCCTCCATCATAGCTGCCCCCACACACAACCGCCACACCGCGGGACCTGATGGGACTTGAGGGGAGGGATGGGAAGGGGAGGGGAAGGATGGGCCCACCCAGCCCCACAGGACCCGGGTCCTGCACTTGAGTCACAACAAACCCAATGCAGTGCACCAGGCTTCACGAAGTGGCTGAAAAGCAGCCCAGAGGAAAGGGACCTGGGGGTGCTCTTTGACAGATGGCTGAACATGAGCCAGAAGTGTGCCCAGGTGGCCAAGAAGGGCAATGGCATCCTGGCTTGTATCAGAAATAGCGTGGTCAGCAGGACTAGGGCAGTGATTGTCCCTCTGTACTGGTGAGGCAAGTCCTGTGTTCAGTTTTGGGCCCCTTCCAAGAAAGACATTGAGGTTCTAGAGTGTGTCCAGAGAAGGGCAATGGAGCTGGTGAAGGGTCTGGAGCACAAGTCCTATGAGGAGTGGCCAAGGGAACTGGGGGTGTTTAGCCTGGAGAAAAGGAGGCTCAGAGGAGACCTTATCCCTCTCTACAACTGACATGAAAGGAGGTTGTAGACAGGTGGGAGTCAGTCTCTTCTCCCAACTAAAAAGCTATAGGACAAGAGGAAATGACCTCAAGTTATGCCAGGGGAAGTTTAGATTGGATATTAGGGAAAATGTCTTCACAAAAAGGGTTGTCAAGCACTGGAACAGGCTGCCCAGGGCAGTGGTGGAGTCATCATCTCTAGAGGGATTTAAAAGATGTGTAGATGTGGCCCATGGGGAAATGGTTTAGTGGTGAACACGGCAGTGCTGGGTTAACAGTTAGACTCAGTGATCTTAGAGGTCTTTTCCAATCTAAATAATTCTATGACCCAGCCCAACAGGACCCAGTTTCCTAGTTTAAATTCTTCAAAGACATATATAATAATACAAAATAATAATAATAAAACCCCAGTTCAACTCACTAGATGCATTGAACAGTTTTATCAAAGTGGCTTTAAATGGTCTAATTGTTTTGGAATAATTTGCTTTTCCCCACTACCCAATAGTTTTAAAGAAATAGTCTTGAATCAGTAAAATTGTCTGACAGGATTTCAGTTTTTGATGGAATTGTATGTTTCATGTATATCATAGAACAAATTAGAAATAAAGGTGTATAAAATCCTTCATCAAAATGGCTTAAATCTTATTTTAAGATAAAGAATTTTGTAATTTTAATAGCTTGTATATCATTGCGTACATAAATTCCAATAAAAGCTGTGCTCCGTATTAGAAAATATGCCATTAAAATGCATCTTCTGAGTCAAATCCTCTAAACAATTATCAAGGAACCACCTTTCTTTAGCAATAAAGTACAAATGCAAAAGACTGAAAAAAGTCATTTAAATCACTGTTTTTTTCAGGCAGTTTCACAGAGTTTGAAGTGATTACTGAAATAATCAGCATGAGAAACATTGCTGAAGCATCATGTTTGATACAACACATGCCAAAATGGTTGAGGATTTTTCACTTAACCTTTCAATTTACAGAAATGTCTGCTGGTATCTGTCTTTACCAACCTCTCTGGATTACCAAGGAGACACCATCACACTGTGACTGCCTGAGTTTTGGCACTTTTTCCCTGGCAGACTGTAAGTGTAGAAGACCCTTCTGGAAGATTTTACTATGAAGAGATTAGGGTTTTTTGCTTAAGGAAGCTTTCCTGCCTGGAAAAAGGCATCTTTCCCAGAGACAGTTTTAGATGTTTTCTCCTCCTGCATTCAAGAGGAGCTGACTCCCAGGTAGGAGAGAAGATAAGTACTTGCAGACATGTCTGAAGGCCCCACAATGGGGAGGGGGGGGGCTCAGAGACAATAAAAGCCCTGAGAAGAACATGGGGTGTGTCTTTTTTAGGCCAGGTGAAGCTTTGTACTGAGAGAAGTTAGGTGTTTTTGACTCTTGAAAATAAATTCTTCTAAATCCTTCCACTGCCTGGTATTTTGGGGGTACCTGTGTGAATTTGATCCTTACACGGACTAAATCCTGAGCGTCCCATATGAGACTCGTTTCTGAGCACACTGTTCCCACTAGGTTAGGCCTTGGCAGACAGCTCATGAGAATGGAGAGATCCCCATTGTTATAAGTTACCAGTGATAAAATATATATAGTTTATCACACCCATGGACTGTAAGCAGGTCAGCCTCTTGCAATGACTTTCTCCTCAGCTTGTGATGCTGCTGTCCTGTCACCATCACCTCTGATGGCACTAGTAAGGCCAGCTTTCAAGTTTCACTTATTATCAGCAGACTGGCTGAGAAGTTTAAGCTCCTCTGGAGTAATGATAAGGGGTGATCAAAATATAACATGATGACAAAAGATTGTAGCCTTAGTTGCTTACTAGAGCTAATTTTAGATAAAATACTGCTAAGTTAAAATAGGGCCTCGTGTATGCTAACTTACAGACAGGATATGGTTAATTTTATAATGAGGATGCCAGCAGGAACAAAAAACTTTGGAGTTTCAATAAGGAGCTTTGAGGCTTTGAGGAGAGACCTTGAAGGTTCATAAAGAGGGGCTCCAAGAGAAAGAGACGCCATGAAAATGGTTTTGAGGTGATCAGCCAGTGCCAGCTCGGCAGTTCCTTGCAAAGGTGAAAAGTTCAGAGCTGAGGAAGACTTCTTACTTCATCCAAAAGACCCCCAAAGAAGACCCCCAAGGGGCGTTCTGAGGTGGAGTTATAGGAGTGATGTATGTTAATGATTTACCCTTCCACTTTTCAGGAATTTGCTGACACAGCTAATGCATATGTAACAGAACTAATGTATATGTAATGCAGCTATGCATAATGCATATATAACATTATATCGCATAAAAGGAGCTGAACAAAGGCAATGGGTGTGCATGCTGGGCAGAGATATCCCCCATGCACCCAGCGCTGTAAATAAACATACCTGCTTCAATACTCTTTGTGAGTTTTGGGGTTTGTTTCCGCAAGTCAGTAACAGTAAAAAAGCCAACAAGGTGCTGCACAGCACGTCCCTTCTACCCATTTCCAGAGCACAGGCGAGATGCCAGCACTTCTCTGTCACGCTTTTCTTCTGCCATTTCGCTGCTACATCGAGACAGGGTGGCCAGAAGTGCAAGCACTCATAGCTCCCAGAAAGCAGGGGGTCGCTCCTCAACTACCCTCTGCCCCACACCACCCCTCACACTGTACACATGCTCCTGTCCCATAACCCACACCTCCTCCGCCTCACACCGGCCCCTGCCCTTCTCATGTCCTCCTGTCCCCAGCCCCACCCCACCGCCACTCTCCGCCTTTTCCGCCCACCATTTCAAGGGTACATACCCCAGCAGGGTACTTTTCTAAAAACACCATTTAGCTTATTTTTATTTTTACATATATATATATAAATATGCATCTATTCCCCCATCACTTAGAGGCGCAAAAGAGGGAAGGTACCACGACACCTGAGGGAACCGGCGGGAGAAGCACTTCCAGACCACACATCACCCCACCTCCTAGGCGCGGTCTCGTCGTTAAAATAGGCGGAGCGAGCCGCCGCCATTTCGTGAAGAAAGCGTAGGGCCAGCAGCTGCTTCCTGTCTGCTTCAGCCTTCCCCGAAGGAGCCGCCATCGCCATGCTCTCCGCCCGCGTGGCTGCCGCCCTCGCCCGCTCCCTGCCGCGGCAGGCCGGCCTGGTGAGCGCGCTCTTCCCTCCCTGGAGTGAGCGGAGGTGGTGGTGGGAGGCGGCCGCCGCCGCCATCTTTGGGGCCGCGGTGACATTGATGGGTTGTGGCATTCCGCTCTCAGGAGTTTGGGGGGGGATGTTCACCTCAGCGCTGTCAGCGGGCTCAGACTGCTGAGGGAGCGGGGGTGCCCTCACTTTGGAGGTGGGTGGGGGGAAGTCTAGGGGACGGCTTGTGCTTCCCCGCTAATGCTGCTTGAAGCTGGCGGTTCAGGTTAATGTCTGAAAGCTGCCAGATCCCAGTCAAGGTGAGGGATTTGAGCTGTGAAGCTTTTCTAGGTAGTGGGGTTTTTTCCCCATGTTTGTAGGGAGAGCGAGGGTGTGAAGATCTGTCCCGACCCGTTCCCGCTGTGTCCCTTGTGAAGGTGAACGGAGGAGAGGCCTGCCCAGGCGTTCAAAGAGCATTAACGGTGCATGGAACTGCACTGGTAGCTTTACTTAGGACATAGGATTACAACCTTTTATTGCATTCATTATCACAGGGGTTTTTTTTGGTCATTGTTGCTGTTTCTGCTATTGCATATGTTCTAGCCATACCAGATTTTTTTTTTTTTTTAGGAAAGTGAACCCTTAGAAGACACAATCTTATTTCTCCCTTGTGGAGAACCATGAGGGGTGCGGTGATTTCTTTCTGCCCCAAGCATTTGATGTTCAGCACCAAGGTGGCAAACGAGAGGAGATGTTGCTTTGGGATCAGCTGTATTGCTGTGATGGTGACATCAGTGCAATGCAGAAAAATGCAGCAAGTAATTCAGAGCCATCTTTTACCATCTGTCCTTGCTTAGTAGTGCTGGACTTGGTTCCATAACTACAACTTGTGAATGCAGTGCTGTGGAGCTAAACTCAAAACTGAGACACATTAAATGTATGTGCTCATGATAAAAAATGTCAGTGTGTTGTCTCTTAATGTGTTTTTTTTTAATAATTGAGGAAATTTCACTGTTTCTGAAATAATTACTTCTTATTTTAGATTTCCAGAAACACCCTAGGTGCAGCACTTGTTTCTACAAGAAACCTCCATGCCTCCAAAATGTGCTTTCAGAAAACTGGTGAGTCTGAGAAAGGTCTTCATATAACAGTATGGTTTAAGAACTTGCTCTATCAGACAAAACGGAATTTAAATATGATGTGTGTGTCAGTTGACAGAACACTTGAGGACATTTATGTATTTACAGTATTTAACGGTGAACTGTTACATGGTCACATCCAGCAGACTTCACTTTAATAACTTCAAATTATGCACAAACCAAGGAGTGGTCACGTGTCAGCTTACACAGTTTGCCTGCTTCATGAAGATTCGATTCAGAATTATCTTATTCTGATATTTATAACTCTTGCACAATTATTTGAAAAAAATGCCTCTAACTCTAGTTTCCTGTCTTGTTTGTAACAGTATGAAGGAACAGATGACTTTCCCAGGCCTGCCAGGGTTTGACCTTGTGTCCTTGAGCATAACTTCTTTGCTGCCAGCATTTTGCTGTTTAGAGAAAACAGCAGCACTGCTGTTTTTGATAGTGGTTCACGTACAATTTTTGAAGTGGTTTAGGGTTATTAAAGGTATTATTAGGAAATAGAAGTTTCACAATTTTATTTACTATTTCCTAGCTGAGAAAATAAGGGGTTGTTGGAGGTACCCTGACAAACAAATTTGATGAATAGGGAGAAGACATTTTTACAGCTTATATTGAACAACTTGCTTCTTAAATGTATCAAGTTTCTTTAAATGTATTTGGATCTTGGATTACCAATCAGTTGACAGGTGTTTTGATGCCTCCAGTCTAAGTAACTGCTCTGCAAGTGGAGAGAGCATGTCTGTTCTGAGCTTAAGACTAATTATTTAATCTAATTAATTTCTAGGGGGAGAGATTACTAATAGTGTAGGACATAACGAAGGAAACTAGTAACTAAACAGCCATCAATGTTTTCATTGAAGCCATCTTGTAATGATGCGTTGAAGCTGCTTTTATTAGCTGAGAAAACAAAAGCTGTTATTTATATTATACATCTAACATGTTGCTTGCTAGACCTTGTGGCATACCAGAGAAAGGGCACCTTGGCCTGTGAATTCAAGACAAACTTACTGAATTTATATCTTGACTTCATGTGCTAAATCTGGTGTGAAACATCTCTTTCCAGGTTCTGCTGAGGTATCCTCTATTCTTGAGGAACGTATTTTGGGAGCTGACACCTCTGCTGAACTTGAGGAGACTGGCCGTGTGCTCTCAATTGGTGATGGTATTGCCCGTGTGTATGGCCTAAGAAATGTCCAAGCAGAAGAAATGGTTGAATTCTCTTCTGGACTCAAGGTAAGCTTTCGCTAAAGCAGTTTTTTTAGCTTAGAAATATATTTTAAAAAAGACTTTAGAAGGAGAATGAGACTATGCTTGGAGGTACCCATATGGACCTCTTGCAAACTTCATTGCAACTTTAATAAGTAGTAACTAGTTGAAATAATACTGGAAAAAGCAAATATTCTTTGAATTCATAACACTTTGCTTCCAGTATCTGGTTCCTGGCTAACATTTGAGTTCTATGTGTCTTTGTCTAGGAAGTAGAAAAACTAATCTGGCACTGGATTTTTTTCTTTGTTTTCAGACTGACTTTTTTGTTTACTGTTGAGTAATAGCCTTTCTGCTTCAATAGTGTGCAATTTGCTGACTTCTTGTAGGTCTAAGAGTAGACTAGAATTAAAAAGCTGTCTGACTGTTCTGAGAGTACTGCAACAGCTTTTCCAATATTTGAATGACCTACCTCACCTTGGGCAGAGAACAAGCTAGTGCTTTTCCCTCATCCAATTCCTAGGCAAGAGATAAATGTTGTATTTGAACCCCGCTTATCCTTTCTGTTCTGTTTAGAGAGATAAATGGCAATGCTAGACTGCTTCAGTATAATTATGTGGTAAGTTGAAGGCTTAGGCAGGTTTTCTAACCAATATGGAAGAAAATAGATGCACTGTTCATAAATGCAGAACATTGACTATTGTTACAAATAAGATTGAGGTAGATTATGTTGGATATTCTACACTGTAGAACGATCACATTGGTATTAAACTGTGACAGTTTTTGTAGACATCTGTATGTGTTTTCTCAGGATAATGTGAACTTTGTCCTAGGGTATGTCACTGAATTTGGAGCCCGACAATGTTGGTGTTGTCGTGTTTGGCAATGACAGACTGATCAAGGAGGGGGATGTTGTGAAGAGGACTGGTGCCATTGTGGATGTTCCAGTTGGGGAAGAGCTGCTGGGCCGTGTTGTAGATGCCCTGGGCAATCCAATTGATGGGAAGGCAAGTGTAACTAGGTGTTTACTACCTCTGCTTTTATCTATGTGATACAGACTGCAACAGTTTCTTTCCTCTTTTTTAAGGGTTCTATTGCATCTAAGACACGTAGGAGAGTTGGCTTAAAGGCCCCTGGGATCATTCCCAGAATCTCTGTGCGTGAACCTATGCAGACTGGTATTAAGGCTGTAGACAGCTTGGTGCCAATTGGTCGTGGCCAGCGTGAACTGATAATTGGTGACAGGCAGACCGGGTAAGTTAAATGTCCAAGCCAAAAAAATGTTTCCTTAAACAGAGACTTGAGTGCAGTGAGCACCAGTGTACAGAGCTGAACACAAAACTATGTAGAGGTTGGGAGAACTGTAGGCAGCTTAACTTATCAACCTCTATGTTACTCAGGAAAACTTCAATTGCAATTGATACAATAATCAACCAAAAACGATTCAATGATGGAACAGATGAGAAGAAGAAGCTATACTGTATCTATGTTGCAATTGGCCAGAAGAGATCTACTGTTGCTCAGCTGGTGAAGAGGCTCACTGATGCAGGTACAGATTTTTGGAAATGGTTGAGCCTGGCAACTAGTGACATCCTGTTCTCATTATAATGCTGAATAGTGCTGTGACTTCTCCTAGCTGCAACTATAGACAGAATTATTTTTTTATTAAACAAGTGAACTACTTACTTTTGTGGATGAGAACCTTTCTAGGTATCGGGGGGGGGGGGGGGAAACCCCTCATTTTTTTTACATTGCATTAGAAGATTATTTTGAGGTCCCAAAACTGCTGAATTGCTTCTGGAAAAATCAGGGCCTTTTTTTTTTTTTCTTAGCAGAGTTGAGAGCTTCCTCTTGGTAGTCATACAGGCCTGGTGACAAGCTATGGCCTACAAGTATTTATGGACTTGATGTGTTTCATATGCATGTAAGTCAGTGTGAATGGCAGTTACAAATTTAAGTAGAGAGACTTTACTGCCCAAACATAAGGGATTAAATGATAGTGCCTTTTCAGAAACAGTGATCTCATTGACCAAGGCTGCATATGTAACAGAGCTTGCAAGAGATCAGGCACCTTACCTCTTTGCCTGCTGGTCAAGCAGAGTCATACCTAGCAGGAAATAAACCCCCCACATTTTAGGACAATAATTTATTTGGGACTGTGAAACAAAGGGTAGTATTGCCTTGCAGCAACCAGGAAACCATGGACTTTCAAGCTGAGTTAGTTCTAGAACAAAATTGTGTCTTAATTAAAGTTTAAACTTCGTTTTAAATGGGAAAGAAGTCTGCGAGTGTTAGACATTGGCTGCCATGGACTTGCTCTTGAAACTTCTTGAGTTACTTGAGCTAACAGGCATATTACAGTGGGCTTTCCTGTAACAATGTAATGATACTCTCTGGGCTTGCTTCAGCAACTTAGTACTTCGTGTGTGTTGTATTTGCTGATTACAGGCGTGATGAGGTAATATACTCAGTGGTGTGTGTCTCCAATTCTTTCCAGATGCCATGAAATACACTATTGTAGTGTCTGCCACAGCATCCGATGCAGCACCCCTTCAGTATCTGGCTCCCTATTCAGGCTGCTCCATGGGGGAATACTTCAGAGACAATGGAAAACATGCATTAATCATCTATGATGATTTGTCCAAACAGGTCAGGAAACATTGTTTATAGGCCTCATAGTCCTAACGTTGGTGTTTGTAGCTGTAAGATCACCTCAAGTTTAGAAATTCAAAATGTTAAATGAGCTACTGAGGTCTGAAAGCTTTCTTGATACCATGCAGGCTGTTGCCTATCGTCAGATGTCTCTGCTGCTGCGTCGTCCACCTGGTCGTGAAGCCTACCCAGGTGATGTGTTCTACTTGCACTCTCGCCTACTGGAGAGAGCAGCCAAAATGAATGATTCCTTTGGAGGCGGCTCTCTGACTGCCTTGCCTGTCATTGAAACTCAGGCTGGTGATGTGTCTGCTTACATTCCAACCAATGTCATCTCCATCACTGATGGACAGGTAGGACTTCTTTACATCCCAGTGTACTTCTGTGTAATTTATTGACAGGTCTCTGAGGAGGCTTCCAGGCTTCTGACCAAGATAATAAAAGAATTCTCTCCTACAGATTTTTTTGGAAACTGAGTTGTTCTACAAAGGTATCCGTCCAGCCATCAATGTTGGTCTGTCTGTGTCCCGTGTGGGTTCTGCTGCTCAGACCAGGGCTATGAAGCAGGTAAGCATGAAACTGCTGCTCCTCCTCTTGCTAGAGATGAGCAGTGCGTAGGCCTTCCAACCCATTTTACTCTAAAGAGCTGTGAATAGCGAGGGAATAATAAAGCTTTGGGTTCATTAGTGTTATGAAACTATAAAAGAACAAACTGGGGATCTCTTTGATATTTCCATTGCATGTTGAGAGAGGCGGGAGCAAAGTAAAATAGTATTTGCATAAAGATGTAGGATAAAGTTTCAGTATGCTGAACTGGGTACTGATCTAACTAGAAATAGAGAATGTTCTCTTAACCCCGTACTTTTACTCCATATATGGAATTAAAGAGGTTTAATATCAGTGGTCACTGTTTTGGGGGAGCCATGCTTTTATTAAAAGGTGGGATTTTTAGAAATGCATATAATCACAGAATATGCTGAGTTGGAAGGCACCCAAAAGAATCATCAAGTCCAACTCCTGACCCTGCAAAGGGCCATCCCCGAGAGTCACACCATGTCCCTGAGAGTATCATCCAAACTCTTCTTGAACTCTGTCAGACTTGGTGCTGTGACCACTGCCCTGGGGAGCCTGTTCCAATACCCAGCCACCCTCTGGGGAAAGAACCTTTTTCTAATATCCAACCTAAACTTCCACTGACACAACTTCAGGCCATTCCCTTGGGTTCTGTCACTGGTAACCACAGAGAAGAGATCAGTGCCTGCCCCTGCTCTTCCCTTCACGAGGAAGTTGTAGACTGCAATGAGGTCTCTGTCTCCTCCAGGTTGAACAGACCAAGGGACCTCAGCTGCTTTTCATACAGCTTTCCCTTAAGGCCTTTGACCATCTCTATTACCCTCCTTTGGATGCTCTCTAATAGCTTAATGTCTTTCTTATGTTGAGGTGACCAAAACTGCACACAATATTCAAGGTGAGGCCATACCAGTGCAGAGTAGAGCAGGACAATCACCTCCCTTGACTGGCTGGCGATGCTTTGCCTGATGCACTCCAGGACACAGTTGCCCCTCCTGGCTGCCAGGACACAGCTGACTCATATTCAACTTGCTATCAAACAGAACCCCCAGGTCCCTTAGCACAGTGCTGCTTTCCAGCCTCTCATTCCCCAGTCTGTATGTACATCAAGGGTTGCCCCATTCCAGGTGCAGAACCCAGCACTTTCCCTTGTTGAACTTCATATAGTTGGTGATTGCCCAGTCCTCTAATTTGTTGAGGTCTCTCTGCAGGGCCTCCCTGCCTTCGAGGGAGTAAACAGCTCCTCCCAGTTTTGTGTCATCTGTAAACTTGCTTGGTATCCCCTCCAGTCTTGTGTCCAAGTCATTTAATCATCTGTTAGAATACTGAGATTCACTTGTCTGGTATGGAAGACAAAGCTGACTTGTGACAACTGTCACCTGAAGATAATCTGCAAACTCCTAAACACATTTAAAAGGTGATCAAACTCAGTCTGATCCGTATCTTGTGTTGTAGGTGGCAGGTACCATGAAGCTGGAATTGGCTCAGTATCGTGAAGTAGCTGCCTTTGCCCAGTTTGGCTCTGATCTGGATGCTGCCACACAACAGCTGCTGAACCGCGGTGTACGTCTGACAGAGCTTCTCAAACAAGGACAGTATGGTGAGTGTCTTGAATTTAACAAGTGCATTTCATATAAGTCTCTTCTGCTAATGAGATTTGTTTTGTGGCAGCATTTACTATGTCCATTCTATGCTCATGGTAAATGTAGACTTACTCGAACCATGTTGTATATGTGCATTTGATTTTCAAAGAAAGGACTGTGTAGTACTGATATGTCCTGACGTGAGAGTTACTTGATGGCATGAGTGCTTTCTTTTCTGCAGTTCCCATGGCTATTGAGGAACAGGTTGCAGTCATCTATGCTGGTGTAAGAGGTCACTTGGACAAGCTGGAGCCCAGCAAAATCACTAAATTTGAGAGTGCTTTCCTAGCTCATATGCTGAGCCAGCACCAGGCCCTCCTCTCCACAATCAGGTATGATGATTTATCTTGCTTCATTCCAAGGGTATTGACTTGATGGCTGGAGTGCAGATAATGGTCACTGAACTGTTAAATTTAGTGTATCGCAGAACATCAGGCCTGTACCAGAACTGGAAGTTAAATGAGCCTTCTTGCTGTCTAGAGCTCAACTTCATGACTTTAGTTCTTAGGAAACCCAGTTGATGCTTAAAATGGAGAAGGGGTGTTATGTTAATGGTACAATTTCATGCATGAAACAGAGATGCTTTAATTCATTTGCTAATTTTGTTAGAAATGGGAAGGCTTGTTGGGAAGCTTTTTTTCTTTGTCTTAGGGATTGACCATATATCTACTTCTGCATTAGAAGTTTAACTAAACTCTTTCAACAGGACTGAAGGGAAGATCTCTGACCAGACAGAAACTAAGTTGAAGGAAATAGTCACAAGTTTCCTGGCTACTTTTGAGGCATAAACTTAAAACTGTTCAAACAGATCAGGCTCTTGTGCTCCAGCTCCATCAAAGATTTAAAAGTATGTGTGACTTGAATGTACAGATGTCAATGAGAATAAAAGTTCCCATGTAAAAAGGCTCGTATATTCTGATTGCCTTCTTATTGGCTGCTTGCACCTTTAAAAGCACACGCTTAAAGGGACTCTGAAAAATCAGGGACATTATACTCCTCAAGTGGATCAAACTCTCCTTACATGAACAAGGAGGGGTAGCAGTTGGGTTCTGTGGCTATGACTGCAGTTCCCATCGTGACAGAGCTGAGGGTTGCTCTTCCAGTGTTCATACTTTTTGCCAGGCAGCTGATCTTTGCGAAAGGCATGCATCTGGGGAAGCAGTTTAGGCTTTCTTGTGGTGGTAACTAGTTGGACCTCACAGGAATCTCTAACAGCCTGATACTGTGAAAGAGTATTTCTTAGAATTGCTGTGTAACTCATCCTGGTGCCTGGCTTTTGGAAGATGGGTTCTCTTGGAACTGAGGTCCTTGTGTCTCAGGACAACTTCACATTTAGCTGTTAAAGTAGTAATTGCTAGAGGATTTAAAGGCTACCATCATCTGTAGTTTACTCTAGTTCTGTCAGTAAACTGTCAGTAAGCATTTAGTGGGTTGGAGGGAGGGAGGTTATATACCAGAGTATTGCTTTAATTTCCCAACTTCTGCATGCCATGTGTTAGACCTATCTGGGATGTGGGAAAGTTCAAAGTTGCTCTGCTTTGTGTGGTGTATTCAACTTCACCTGGTACACTGGAGCTCAGTCCTTAATCCTTGGTGAGTTTTTATACCGCAGTTAGCTGTGATCAGGACTGTTCTTGAGGGTGTTCACTCTGTCCCCGGTTAACTTCCTTCACAACAGCATCCTGCCTTCCTCTTCAAACCTGCTGTGTTACAAGGAGCTGGAAGCATTCTCACACAGTTCCAGGCTAACAAGCTTCTCTGTTAATGGCCTGAGTGCTTTGAGATTGTGAGCTCTGCAGTACAGAAAAAAAAAAAAAAAAAAACAAAACATTTTTAGTCCAGGAGTCTTGGACATCTTTCTGGGAAGAGTTGGCATGTTAGAGTAGGGAGGCCTGGGAAGGTCATCTGTTCTTTCATACTGTTAAAAATAAGACAGGAAACTGGAATTTGAGGCAATTTTCTTCAAATTATTCTGTAATAGTTGAAGTCTTCCAGGGTAGATCCTTTGGTCTTTCACCCTCTTGTTTCTTCTAAGCACAGCTCCAGAAGAGGTGATTGGGGGATGCTTCACAGGTGTGAAAGAATACTGTTGTGGAGCATTTTTGCTCTGGCTGCCCAACATCACTTGTGCTTTCCAGGAGAGCTATTATAGCTTGTGACTTTGTTCTTGCACAGTAACTAAACTTCAGTTACTACTTGGTGTTGCTGTGCCATGTTTACTTACATGCTGTTGTAGTTAAAAAGTGTGAAGTTCAGGTGTGTCTATGCAGTTTTGGACTAAGACATGTATTTCTAGTAACATAAGAGATTAAATATTCTTAAGTTCTGATTTCTGCCTTGCTGCTGCTGTGGTGTAGGAAGGTGATAAATTCCTCATTAAGGCATAATGTGGTAAATGCATCCAGTCTGGTCAGAGTGAAGGTCAGTGGGACTGGTTTTGGAGGATGGGTCATGGGTGCTGAGCATTGCCATGAGCTCCCTTGGCCATGGGGGGTGGAATTAGAAAGCTAAGAAATAGTGAATGGAATCACAGAATGGTTTGGGTTGAAAGGGACCTTAAAGACCCATTTAAGTTCCAAGCCCCCTGCCATGGGCAGGGACACCTTCTACTAGACCAGATTCCTCCAAGCCCTATCCAACCTGGCCTTGAAGACTTTCAGGGATATGGGGCATCTACAGCTTCTCTGAGTAACCTGTGCCAGTGCCTCACCACACTCACAGTCAAGAATTTCTTCCTAATACCAAATCTAAACCTGCTCTCTGTCATTATGAAGCCATTCACCCTTGTCCTGTAACTCCATGCCTTTGTAAAAGTCTCTCTCTGACTGTTGTAGTCCCTTTAGGCCATTGATGCCTCAGATTTTTGGATTTTTAACTTTTGTAGATTTTAGAAGTAGTTGTGTAGTAAATGTAGATTTGAATATAGCTGTATTATATCCCTTAACATAGCAGTTTACACATAACCCAGCTCTGTTACCCCATTCCATATCAATCCCTCTAAATTCCGTTAGCGTGTTTAGGCTTCAAGGTAGAATTGTAGAAAAACACCTCTGTTTAAGAACATCGCACCCTAGGCCTGGACCAGAAGATATCATGCAGACACAGCAACCTTCAAGCCCGGATCTTTGGAGGAGCTTCAAGGACTGTACCTGCTGTGAAGATGAGGAAGAAGGGGTTCCAAAGACCCCAAACCCAATTCCTGAGGGGGCATGTCAAGGGCAGAACCGGAGAGTCGATAGATCTGAGATTGGATGGACCTTATTATAAAATCATAGAACCACTGTCTGGGTGCGCACGTGTCGTGTGTATTCCCCTGGGCCTGAGGCCTGATTAAAGGACCTGCTCTTTTTATGTTATACACTAAATTGGTCTGGAGTCTTTTTCTCTGTAGTCTCTTTAGGCAACACTATGATGGTGTGGATTTGTAATGAGAGTTTGTGCCCTCTTGGGAATGGGCACAGGGTTAGTCTGGCTAAATCAGCCTCAGGTAAAAATTAAGCAGATTTGTTTCCATAAGTGGAAAATGCTTGTTTTCACACTACTGTTTTAGCTGTCCTTGTGTTAAAGCAGAGACAGCAGGTCAGGGCAGCAGGTGTGATTCAGACTTTCCAGCACAGTGTCCTATCTCAGCTGCTTTCATCTTTATTCATTGCTTACCTGGCATCTCCTCTTGGGCAGTGGCCCATGATAAGTGTCATGGTTCAGCTAGTTTCTTGGAATTTTTTTTTTCCCTTCCCCCTGCCCCTGCTTTAGAGCTATCAAGTGAACACTTGAGAGATACAAAGAACTAGCTGGCTGGCTAATGGCTGAGAGATTAGTCTCCTAGGGTGGGAGCCCCTGGTGGTCTAGTGATTAAGGACGTGGTGCTGTCACTGCCGAGGTTCGATTCCCAGTCGGGGCCACTCCCCGGGCAGATGGAGCTCGTTAACCCTGTAAGGCAATCCATCTACATCCTGAGGACCTTGCTGCCAATGTCCAAGCTCGCTTGGCCCCGGCAGATGAACCTTAGGATTAAAGGGTGGGCTCAGTTCTGGGCACTGTGTCTCACCTAAAAAAAAAAAAAAAAAAAAAAAATCCAATGCGCACACTGGAAGGTGTAAAGACCTTCCCAGGTTCTTCATTCGCGAAGACTGGCATTTATTTATTGGTCTCCTAGGAAACAGGGCAGATGAAGGAGCTAATGTTTACCTTTTTCTCTGGTCTCCTGGGCAACGGGGGGAGGAGTTGGGGGCTGGTGTGGCTGAGGAGGGTGGGAGGAGAGGCTGTGTGCTGCTCTCAGGCCCTCAGCTGCTGGCCAGCTGGAAGCCTGCCTGAGTCCTTCATTGGTTAGGAGCTACTGGGTTTTTTTCCCCTCCCCTGGAGGTTTTTTCTTTTTTTTGCTTTTTCCTTTCACTGTTCCCTGAGCGAGGAGCTCCCAAGGGAGGGGGAGAGAGAGAGAGAGAGGACTGGGTGGAAAGGAGACTGACCAGCTGGAGTAAGTAGGAGCTGCCTCGTCCCTTTCCCCCTCTCCCCCTCCCCTTTCCTGGTGTGTGGGAAGGGGGATCAAGTTTGTTTTTTTTTTTTTTTTTGACACACCCCAGAGGGCGTTTTTTTTTTTTCCCCCCCCCCCCCCCCCCCCCGGCAACCAGTGATCCCACAGTGCCACCTGGTGGTGAGCACAGGACATTACAAGTTCTGCATCTCCAGTGATCCAACAGCACCACCTGGTGACTGCTATAGGACATTACAAGTTCTGCACCTCCAGTGACCCGATGGTGTCCCCTGCTGACTGTGGTTGGAATTGCACCAAAGGGCACAAAATTGCACTGTTTAGTTTTCCTTTTACCGATTTATTGGGTTTTTTTGAAGGGGATTATTTGTGGATATAGGAGTATTGTTTGGTTGTTTTACTTGTTTTTTTCGTGTTTCTGTTAATACACACATACCGTTTAATAAAGGGCTGTTATTTTTTCCTTTTCCATAATTTGTTATTTTCCTTCAATCGGAACCTTTTAATTTTGAATTTATAATTGCTTAGAGGGAGGAGTTTGGGTCTTTTCTCGTAACTCATCCTCAGCAAAAGATCCGTGTCTCATTTAAACTGGGACAATAAGCTATAAGAACAAAATGTATATCATGAAGGAGGGTTTTGTCTTATGAGAAGTAGCAGAGGGAGCTGGGGGTGTTCAGCCTGGAGAAAAGGGGGCTTAGAGGGACCTTTTTGTGTTCTACAACTACCTGAAAGGAGGTTGTAGCCAGGTGGGAGTCGGTCTCTTCTCACAAGTAATAAGTGATAGGATGAGAGGAAATGACCTCCAGTTGCACCAGGGAAGGTTTATATTGGATATTCTTCTTTGAAAATGTGGTCAGGTATTGGAACAATCTGCCCAGGGAAGTGGTATAGTCACCATCTGTTGTGGTTTGATCCGACCACTGCCTTTCCGGGCAGTCTCTGCCCGCATTCTCCTCCAAAAATGTCATGGGTTTACTCTGGGCTAATTTTTCTCTCACCCCCCACACAATTGTTATAAGTTGAGAGAAGGTTTATGCAGACAAAAGAGATCTGATTTGGGAAAATAATATTAAGATTTATTACTAGCAAGAAAAAGACTAAAGAACTATATCTACAACAATTCTAATTAGGTAAAAGTACTATGTATTTACAGAAATACCCTTCCCCCTTTGTATCAGTTCAAGGAGGAGAAGCAGTCTCTTTCTCTCCTTCCGGAGCTCCAGGTCTTTTAAATAACTTTGCAGCACTGAAAAGTTCTTCTTCTATTATCTCTAGGAAAACAACTCTGATTCATTGCAGCTGGAACTGTTTCTCTTTCTCTCTCTCTTCTATGTCAGCCTCAGGGCTGGGCCGACCCTCCTCCTTGGCTAAGACCAGAGGCCAGGGGGTTACCCAGGTCCAGTAGGGTCTTCCATGGACTGCAAGGGGACACTTGTTTACCATGGATCTTCACCACAGAGTCACAGGGGATAATGGCTTTTGAGTCCACCCCTGTTTCCTGTGGGGTCCCTTCCCACGGGAGAACAGTCCTGGATAGACCTCTCAGACATGCATTCATCCATCAGGCAACAGGTCTTCCATACTCTGCTGCCCCTCAGGGTCACAAATTCAGCTGCACTAGCATGGATCCCTCACTCGGATCCCAACATCTTACCTGAGCCGTTCTGCTCCAGCGTAGGTCTCTCACTCTCTCCATGACCTACAAGTCTCCAGCAGGACTCTCATTTCAGGCTCCTCATGAAGTCTCAGCTTCCTCATTGTTGTGGTTTTGCCCACCAGCCCATCCCTGAGGCTGAGGATGGTTTTGTCCAGGTAATTTCCGGACAAAAAGGCCAATCAAAAGTCCAGTGATGCCTTTGCTAATTACATCTTTAAGAAAACGGAAGAGAAGGTTTGTTTGCACAGTTGAAATTAGGGGCAGCAGCCATGTAGGGGAGAGGAATAGCGAGCCCGAGCAGGGCCAGACTCCCTCCTCCCCCGGCTTGGGCCGGGGTGGGGGGAGCAGGTGTAGCACTGAAGTCCTCCCTTCTCTCTTGTAAGAGAGTGAAGAAAAGAAAAGTTTAAAAGACGAACTGCTTGGACAGAAACCGCGGTGGAAAAATTCCAGCGGAGAGATAAGGGACCTCCAAGGTCAAAACTAGCAGCCGGAGGAGAGAGAAGAAAAGTTTGAAGGGGAGAGAGCTGCTCCTTCCCCCTTTTGCTTTCTCTCTCTTCAGCAGGGAAAAGACTGAAAAGTAAACCCTGCTACTTGTAAAAGTTTGTTGGAGTAAGGAGACCCCCCATGCGGCTGATAGAGGAGTCTGTGGATGTACCAAAGAGAACTGAGACTTCATGAGAAGGACTGAAGTGAGGCAGAGTCCTGGTGGAGATTTGTGACCCTGAGGGAAACCTGTGCTGGAGCAGTGACGACTCAGGTGGGATACTGGGATCCGTGTGTGTGTGGATCCATACTGCTGTTGAAGATTTTGTGACCCTGAGAAATCTCATGCTGGAGCGAGACGGCCCATGTGAGATGTTGGGATCCGTGTGTGTGTGGATCCATACTGCTGTTGAAGATTTTGTGACCCTGAGAAATCTCATGCTGGAGCGAGACGGCCCATGTGAGATGTTGGGATCCGTGTGTGTGTGGATCCGTGCTAGACCCATGCCGAGAAGTCTATCAAGGAC
>NW_020956668.1:62817-73611 GCF_003031625.1 Empidonax traillii | reverse complement strand
CTCATGCTGGAGCGAGACGGCCCATGTGAGATGTTGGGATCCGTGTGTGTGTGGATCCATACTGCTGTTGAAGATTTTGTGACCCTGAGAAATCTCATGCTGGAGCGAGACGGCCCATGTGAGATGTTGGGATCCGTGTGTGTGTGGATCCGTGCTAGACCCATGCCGAGAAGTCTATCAAGGACTGTTCTCCCATGGGGAGGGACCTCCATAGGGAAATAGGAGTGAACTCTTAAGCCATTACCCCCTGTAACCCTGTGGAAGAAGATCCATAGTAAGCAAGTCTCCCCTTGCAAGCCTATGGAAGGAAAACCCTTCGGGACCTGGGTAACCTCCAGCCTTCGGTCTTAGCCCAGGAGGGGGGTAGGCCCAGCCCTGGAAGCCAACACAAAGCGAGAAAGAGAGAGAAAAAGTTCCAGCTACAACGAGAATACTGCCGCTACTGAAGATCTATTACTAGAGAGAGAGAGCTGAAACTCCGAAAATAGAGAATGAGACTACTTCTTCTCCTTGGACTAGTATAAAAGGGGAAGAAGTATTTCTGTAAATATATAGCACTTCAACTTGAGTAGAAATTGTTGTAGATATAGTTCTTTAGTTTTTAATTTATTAGTAGTTTTTGTTTTACTAGTAATGAATGTTTATACTATTTTCCCCAAATTCTGTTTCTCTTTTGTTTGCAAAAACCTTCTCTCAACTAGTAGTAATTGTGTAGCAGGTAGAAAGCAAATTGACTCAAAGCAAAACCACAACACTCATGCATCAACTTACTGCAGTGTAGGCTCCTCTATGAGCTGCACGGGGGTCTCCTCACCCCAATAATCTTCCACAGGTGGCAGGGTTTTATTTTTCAGTCTTTTCCCTTCTGAAGGGAGAGAGAGTGAGAGAGGGGGGAGAAACAGCCCCCCCTTCGAACTTCTCTCTCCTGCAGCTGCCAACTTTGACCTTGGATACTTCGTTATCTCTGCCTGGAATTCTTCTGCAGCAGTCTTGTCCAGGCAGTCAGTCCTTCTCTAAAATTTTTTTTCCTCTACTCTGTTACAGGAGAGAAGGGGGGCTTCAGTGCCACACCTGCCCCTGGCCCAGGGCCGGGGGAGGAGGGGACCCTGGCCCACTTGGGACCTGCCACTTCTCCTACATGGCTACCAATTTCATCTGCCCAACCACCTTCTCTTCCGTTTTCTTAAATATGTAATTGGCAGAGGCGTTACTAAAACTTTTGATTGACTTTTTCTCTGGAAATCCACCTGGAGAAAGCCATTTTCAGCCCCAGGGCAGGGGGTGCCGGTGGGCAAACCCATGACACCATCCCTGAAGGGCTTTAAAGGATGTATAGATGTGGTGCTTGGGGATGTGGTTTAGTGATGGACTTGGCAGTGCTGGGTTAATGGTTGAACTCAGTGATCTTAGAGGTCTTTTCCAACCTAAATCTGTGATTCTATGAAACTTTCCCAAGATACTCTGGCAACCCCTGTCCAAGCCAGCTGTGGAAGACACTGCAGGTTGCATGGGCATGGCTGTGTAGCCACTGACTGTATTACCTTCTGCTTCCTCATTCCTTTTGCTCCCCCTGATCTCATCCGTCCACTGCTGCCATCTGCTGAGTTGCAGAGCAAAAACCACTTTTTGGGGCAGTTTATTCTTTTGAGTCTGAATTGGGCTTTTGGAAATGGAGAAGCGCTGAAAAGCCACATAGTTGCTGCAGAGCATTGTTACTGTGGCTGCTCAGTTCCTCTTGGTGTGCAGACCTTCATTTCAGGTACTGGCAACAGGGAAATAAATTACAAAATTTTGTCTTTTGGGGCTGAAAATCCCCATCTGTGAATAGCACTTGGGTTTTCCCAGATGATGCCTGGGAAGCAACTCCCATCTTGCAGGATGAGGGAAAGGTGTGTGGGCCCTAGGAGGAGCAGGCTTCAGGTTTTAGGCTCCTGCATGTTATGTGAGTGGGGTAAAGTGCAGAGCACCAGGCTCAGACAGCATCATTAGTGTGTTATCTGTCATAGTGCTGAATTACAATTTATTATGACTGTTCTAACCAATGCTGTTCAAGAAACAGGGTTGCAGATCGCTCCAGAAAAGATCCAATGAACTCAACCCCGGACCTACCTTGAATGGAAGATCACGCAACAGGAGATTGTGCCACAGCCACTGACTCTTAAGGTAACAGACACTCTAAATGATTTACAACAACTATTAGGAGCCATTAACTGGCTTTGGCCTATTCTAGGCATCACAACAGAGGAACTGTACCCCCTTTTTGAATTACTTAAAGGTGACCCTACTTTAACCTCTACTTAGTCCCTAACCACAGAAGCAAAACAGGCTCTAAAAATATGCTCTCAGGCTACTGAAAACAGGCAAGGTAGATGACAACACCCCGACCTACACATTCACCTTGCCCTGATTTCCAGCGAGTTTCAACCCTTTACCATCCTTTTCCAGTGGGATCAGATGGGGTCTAATCCCCTAAGGATTCTGGAATGGTTGTTTCTGCCCCACTCTCCACCTAAGACTGTCTGGACTATTAATGACATGTTTGCTAAGCTTGTTGTTAAAGGTAGAGGATGTGTGCAGGAGATGGATGGATGGGACCCCAAGACTATCTACATTCCAGCAACTAAAGACAACTTGAACTGACTTCTTGCAGAGGACGCTGGATTTCAGGTTGCGTTGACAGACTACAATGGTGACATTTCCATTCACTTTCCTAAGCACAGACTCTGGGCAGAAATTGGGAATCTACCTTTAATGGCTATGTGTCGTTGCCGGCTACAACCTGTATCAGCATCACTGTTTTTACTGATGCATCTAGATGTTCAAAAAAGGCTGCAGTGACATAAATAGATCCTGTAACAGGTTACTGGAACAATCAAGTACAGACCATAGACCAAGTTTCTGTACAGGTGTTAGAGTTTGCTGCTATCTGCACAGCCTTTGAGTTGTTTTGTGATCAACCACTGAATATCATTACTGATTCGTGTTATGTTGTGGGGTTGGTTTCACGTCTCGAAACCTCTTTCCTTCAAGATGTCACTAATCCTTATTTGTTCCCAGAGATACATACTTTATGGTTCCTTGTCAACCACAGAAAAATTGACTTTTATATTATGCATGTACGTTTCCATACAGAACTTCCAGGACCCATAGTGGAGGGCAATCAAAGAACAGATGCTGCTGCTATGATTGCTACAGTTCCCAAAACTCTCGAGCAGGTCAAACTCTCCCACCTATTCTTTCATCAAATTGCCCATTCTCAAAAGAGGCTGTTCCAACTCACAATGAATCAAGCTTGAGATATCATCATGTCATATCCTGACTGTCAGCAAATTGCCCCAATGTCATCTAAAGAAGGGGTAATCCCCGAGGCATAACAACCAATGAAATTTGGCAAACGGATGTTAACTGAATTCGATTGGTTAAGTATGTCCATGTTACAGTAGACACACACTCCAAATACATTAATGCCACTGAATACACTGGGGAAAAGGCAAGGGATGTTATCAGACACTGGCTTAGTTCCTTTGCAACTTTAGGAATTCCAAAAACCATAAAGACAACTAATGGTCTTGCATATTGTTCTTGAAAAGTTGAAACATTTCTCATGGATTGGGGGGTATTTCATTCCACAGGCATACCACACTCACCCACAGGACAAACTATCAAGGAGAGAGCACACCGCACATTGAAGGAAATGCTGCAAACAAAATGGGGGGAATCTATCTATAGTCGGCAGGAATGCCTGTGGAAAGCATCATGTGTCTTAAATTTTTTAAACTGTGATGACACAGACCATAGCAGGTACAAACATCAACACTAACCTCAGGTACTTTCCTCTCTGTCGTGGTTTTGCTCTGGGTCAATTTGCTCTCACCCCCCCCACAATTACTTTGAGAGAAGGTTTATGCAGACAAAAGAGACCTGATTTGGGAAAATAATATGAATATTTATTACTAGCAAAATAAAAACTACTAAAGAACTATATCTACAACAATTCTACTTAAGTAAAAGTGCTATGTATTTACAGAAATACTTCTCCCCCCTTTATATCAGTCCAAGGAGGAGAAGCAGTTTCTTTCTCCATTCCCAGAGCTCCAGGTCTCTTCAATAACTCTGCAGCACTTTAAAACTCTTCCTCTGTTATCTCAGGATGACAACTCCGATTCATCGTAGCTGGAACTCTTTCTCTCTTTGTGTTGGCCTCCAGGGCTGGGCCTACCCCCCTCCTGGGCTAAAATCGGAGGCTGGGGGTTACCCAGGCCCCAAAGGTTTTC
Source organism: Empidonax traillii (assembly GCF_003031625.1). Classification (NCBI taxonomy): domain Eukaryota; kingdom Metazoa; phylum Chordata; class Aves; order Passeriformes; family Tyrannidae; genus Empidonax; species Empidonax traillii. Next base: position 69,337 of record NW_020956668.1, on the reverse strand, counting down.
TCTTCCATGGACTTGCAAGGGGGCACTTGCTTACCATGGAACTTTACCACAGAGTCACAGGGGATAATGGTTTCTGAGTCCACCCATGTTTTCCTGTGAGGTCCCTCCCCACAGGAGAACAGTCCTTGATAGACCTCTCCGACATGGGTCTAGCATGGATCCCTTACTTGGATCCCAACATCCTACCCGAACCGTTCTCCCTCCGGCGTAAGGCTCTCTCTCAAGGTCACAAATCTTCAACACCAGCAGCATGGATCCCACACACGGATCCCAACATCATCTCACCCGGGCTGTCCTCGCTCTGGCATAAGTCTCATCTCTCTCAGGGTCACAAATTTCCAGCACCAGCAGCATGGATCTCTCACTGAAATCCCAAGCTTACCTGAGCCGTTCTTACTCCGATGTAAGACTCATCCCTCTCAGGGTAACAAATCTTCAACAGGACTCTGACTCAACCCTTCTCATGAAGTCTCTGCTTCCTTGTACATCCACAAGCTCTTTTGTGAGCCGCATGGGAGTCTCCTCACCCCAACAATCTTTCAAAGGTAGCAGGGATTTATTTTTCAGTCTTTTCCCTGATGAAGAGAGAGAGCGAAAGGGGGGAGAAACAGCCCCCCCCTTCAAACTTCTCTCTCCTGCAGCTGCCAACTTTGACCTTGGAGGTCCCTTATCTTTCTGCTGGAATTCTTCTGCAGCGATTTTTTGTCCAAGCAGTCAGTCCTCTAAAGTTTTTTTTCTTTACTCTCTTACAGGAGAGAAGGGGGGCTTCAGTGCCACACTTGCCCCCAGCCCAGGGCCGGGGGAGGAGGGAGACCTGACCTCCACCTGGGGCCCACCATCGCTCCTACATGGTTACCAATTTCAACTGCTACTAATTTCAACTGCTCCACAGCCTTCTCCTCCGTTTTCTTAAATATGTAATTAGCAAAGGTGTTACTGAGATTTTTGATTGGTTTTTTGTCTGGAAATCTATCTGGACAAAACCATCCTCAACCCCAGGGGCTGACTGGTAGACAAAACCACGACACTCTCCCAAACCAACAGTCATGATAAAAGATTTAATATCAGGACAGTGGTCAGGACCGGTGGACCTCGTGACATGGGGGAGAGGATATGCCTGTGTATCCACAGGTACTGAACTAAAGTAGATTCCTTCTAGATGTGTCAGGTCTTATATTAGCCCTCCTTCAGAGCAAGAGCAATCATCAGAAGTGACAAATGAAGAAACTGGAGTAGAAGTAACACACAACTAATGACTACTACACCAGACAAAAGGTGCCAGCACAGGAAGTTCTATCTGTGTATGGAGTGCCAAGAGTGACTCACCAATTGCACAGGAGAAATGGAGGGTAAGGGCTTTTTTTCCTGGGTGAAAATGCATTTCTCTGGTGTAAGAACCTCCTGTGTTTAAATGGTCAGTTTCAGGCCCAAGATGGACTAGGAATGAAGATTTCTCCCAGAGAACACATGCCAGCACAGACAGCTCTATGTGTTCATAGAGTGGTAAGAGTGCCTCACCAATTGCACAGGAGAGATGGAGGGTAAGGGTTTTTTTTCCTGATTGGAAAGGCATTTCCTTGGTGTCAGAAATCCCGTGCTGAAATGGTCAGTCTGAGGCCCCAAATGGACTAAGAATGAAGATTCCTCCAAGACAAAAGGTGCCAGCACAGGAAACTCTATGTGTGTATGGAGTGCCAAGGGTGACTCACCAATTGCAAAGGAGAGATGGAGGGTAAGGGCTTTTTTTTCTGTGTGCAAATTCGTTTTGTGTCAGAACCCCTGCGCTGAAATGGTCAGTCTTAGTCCCCAAATGGCAAAAAAATAAAGATTTCTCCCAGACAAAAGGTGCCAGCACAGGAAATTCTATCTCTGTATGGAGTGCCAAGAGTGTCTCACCAATTGCACAGGAGAGATAGAGGGTAAGGGCTTTTTTTCCTGTATGGAAATGTATTTCTTTGGTATCAGAACCCCTGCGCTGAAATAGAGAGTCTGATTCCTAAATGGACTAAGAAAGAAAATTCCTTCTAGAGAAAAGGTGCCACCACAAAAAACTCTATGTGTGTATGGAGTGCCAAGAGTGGCTCACCAATTGCACAGGAGAGTTGGAGGGTAATGGCTTTTTTTCCTGGGTGGAACTTCATTTGTTTGGTGTCAGAACCCTTGTGCTGAAATGGTCAGCCTGATTCCCCAAATGGACTAAGAATGAAGATTCCTCCCAGACAAAAGGTGCCAACACAGGAATGTCTGTTTGTGCATGGAATACCAAGAGTGACTTACCTATTGCACAGGAGAGATGAAGAATAAAGGCATTCTTTCCATGGTGGCAATGCATTTCTTTGCTTTCAGAACCCCTGCACGGGAATGCTCAGTGTGAGTCCTACAATGGAATAAGAATGATGATTCCTGTCAGACAAAAGGTGCCAGCACAGGAAGCTCTAGGTGTGCATGGAGTGCCAAGAGTGGTTCACCAATTGCACAGGAGAGTTTGAGGGTACGGTATTTCTTTCTTGTGTGCAAATGCATTTGTTTCATTTCAGAACCTCTGTGCTGGAATTCTCAGTCTGAGCCTGAAAATGGAATAAGAATGAAGATTCCTGACAGACAAAAGGTGCCAGTACAGGAAGTTCTGTGTGTGCATGGTGTTATAAATTTGTACAAGAATTTGGATGACTCAGGTCCAATTAAACATTGATATATTTATTAAGCAAGTGATAATAGAGCAAAACAACGCCAGGCAGTCTGAGGAGTCAGTGCTAGGTGGTTGTTATCTGCCACCTGGAATTCATCAGGGATGAGAGCTGTAGTTCTTATCAGTTGTGAATTCCACCGATACTGACACTTGTTTGCTTAGCAGGATGTCTGCAATTACCTCTACTGACACTTACTTGATTAACAGGATGTCTGTGATCTTTCTATTGAAACTTGTCTTAATTACAACAAAAGTACCCTACTCCCCCATACACATAGGATTTTATGAACAAAGTTAACCCTTCTATTACAGTCTCCCCTTTTCTTTTTGATCCTCATTTTGTTCATTAAATCTATCTAAAGCTTCCCTGGCTGGCTGGAGTACCAAAATGATTTCTCCTTCTTTGATTTGTTCATATTGTTTCCTTAGCAGCATCAAATGTGGTTTCCAAATGTCCTTTAAAAATGGCAATAATTTTATTGAAAATACATGGTCCAAATGTTAGTCCTAAAATTAATAAAATAGGAGATCCTGCAATAGTTGACAACAGAGTAGTTAGCCAAGGTGAATAGTTAAACATAGATTCATACCAACTTTGTTGTGTCTCCCTTTCTTTCCGGCGTTTTTCCAGTCCTCCTTGTAATTTAGACATGGTGTCTCTAACTACCCCCGTGTGATCTGCGTATACACAACACTCTTCTTGGAGGGCAGCACAGAGACCCCCTTGGTGTAAAAACATTAGGTCTAACCCTTGTCTGTTTTGCAGTACTACTTCTGACAATAACCTTGCAGACTGTTCTAAAGCAGTCATGGCTTTCTCTATTCTAGTTAGATCTTCATCTACTTCTATTCTAAGGGATTGAATTATTTGATTTTGTTGTACTAGTGAGGTTATTCTGGTTCTAGCTCCTGCAACTCCAATGGCCATAAGGGTTGCTACAGTTAAAGTGATAAAGGGTTCAGGCTTCTGTATGTGATGGAATGGGGTGGTAAATTAACCTAGGGACCACAAGTACCTGAACACAAAATTCTGTAGTCCAGTTAAAGATTCTCATAGATATACAGGGTGTAACACTTGTTTGAGAAGAGACTCATTTTGTATTTTCAGCAGGGAGTAACCAATTAGTTGGTTTGCCCATGAGTTTAGTAACGGTACTGTTGCATAGGTGTTGTTTCGTCTTTGGGACTCTACCTATGCATCTTCTTTTCCCGGTTACCTGTGACATAGTTATCCCCTATTTACACTCAGATTCTTTATTCCATAAGCAGTCAGATGGGTTTGTACCATTTGCCTTCCTGTAGCGGCAGTCTACCCCTATTGCTTCATAGAAGGGAGGGCGAATGTCATAGCATAACCAACAATGTTCAGTTAAGTTTGGGTTTGTGGCATTCAAAACTTGATAACTAGCTTGTAACATGTTCCATAATGGGCTCACTTCTGGGGTTGGCGTCGGGGTTTCATATTCAATTGGGGGTGTCTGGGTAATATTTTTAGTTTTTCCCTTCGAGAGGGGAAGTAACTCTTGGTTTAGGTTCTTTATTCTCAATGGTGACAGTATTTGGGCCCACACTTGAGGGGTCATTAGGTATTGACTCCTTCTTTAAAAGGATTATTCCCCCATCATCCATGCTTGGTTGCCAAAATCTGATTCCCCAAGTTCTTCCTATTATCCACCCCGGATTCCCAGGGTTTGAAATGTTAAGATAGATATGCTTACATGTGCCTTTTTTAGCAGTCCCGTAGAGTCCATGGACGGGCTTTATACATCCTGGAGGTCCCCATCTTGTGGTCAAGAATTGGTCTTTTCCTCCTCCTGGCACCCAATCTGATGCTATTGTTTCACAGCCCCAGTAAGCACAGTAATATTCTCCTGGGTAGTTACAGTATTCTCTCCCTGGATTGCTAGTGGGACACATGTAGAAGGGTCTTATGTACCCCTGGGCCCAACCATGTGTCTTTACAAGAGAGGTCAGGCAGGCTGCAAATGAAGGGGCGCCTGGAGCAATCTGAGGTTGGATAACGTCCTAATATTCCATTTGTATTAGTGACCATTTAAAGAGCTGATGATTATTAGCTATTCCTGTGTTTGTTTCTGCTATTGGCATACTGAGCACACAACAATACAGAAATGCCCACTTCCAAATTATTGGTGGAGACCTTGAAGAAACATAACCAAAACCCAATTTTCTGGTTTGGCTTTGTCCTTTTTTATGGAGTGTTAGCTTCCAACTCAGGCCTACTGAGAGACCTGCCATATACTCACACACCCACTTTAGTACACCTCTGTCTCCCTCTCCTACTCCGTTGCATGGAGCAGCAAGGTACTTTGCCATCTTCTCAGCAGCAGTCATATTCTTCAGGGGTTTATATGGCCTCCAAGGTTAAGATGTTCTGAAGGAAAAAAACACACTCTCAAAGTATTATAGACAAAGCACTTCAATCGTTATTATTTATTCCTCTCTACCTTAAAGGGTAGAATAAATTTTTTTTTCCTTAGGTGGCACTTTATAAAGTGCTTCCACCAATAATCTTACAGGTGTATTGATTTAAGGGCTCGTTTTGCCTTTTTCCATGCAAACTTTACAGCACAGTGTCTTATTGTTTCTTTCCAGTTCTTTTCAGACACTTCCCATGTCCTTGGGACTAACAGTTCCCACCCACAAAGCGTTGTGCAAATGTTCGGTTGCTCTTCAATATCCTGTGGCTCAGGTACAAATCCTTGGGGGTATTGTATTTTTTTTCTACAACTTGGGCAATGGGGGTGTATGTAGTAAGACGAGCAATACCATTTTTCATTACGTTTAGTACACTGACAAACTATCCATCCCTCATGATCCAAATGGGGATGTTTTAAACAGAGTATGCCTCTAGGTATTCTATGAGGTACACAAATTTCAGTTTCTACTTCACAACAGTGGGGCAGATAAATATGGGTTCCTACTATTTTAAAGATTGCCCCTGACTTGAGAGGAATTCTGTTTGGATGCCAAGTTATATAATGGGTTATTTGTAAAGTGCATGGAGGAGGTATTTGGAACCACTTGTACAGCTGAGGGGATGCTTCCCTAGAAATTTGGAATGAATTGTTATTCATTCACCAGTCTTTTTCCTTTTCAAGATCAATTTCAGATCGTCTGTAGTCCTTTCCGCAGTCTAATGGTCACTTGGGAGAGGTCCTTTGATTCGGGAGGCATGTGTCCATCCTTGCCCTGCCGTCCGGATCGCAGTCTCTGTAGTAAATAAAACAACAAAGGGCCCTTCCCACCGAGGGGTAAGAGATGATTCCTTCCATGTCTCAATCAATACCCTGTCCCCTGGTTTTACAGAGTGCAGAGATACGTCTAGGGGTGGTCTTGAACTACTATCCCTTTTTTCCATAGCTGTTCTCGCCTTTTCATTAATTGTATTACATATGGCATAACTTTTTCTTCATCTAAAACTGGGTGATCTATAGGATACTCCATATCATAAGGTATGCCATACAACATTTCAAAGGGGGAAATTCCTATATGTCCCAGGTTGGACTTGGCTCCCAGCCAAGTCCCTGGACCCCGGGGACAAAGCCTTCCCCCTCCCGTTCACTTTCTCCCAGCCGACCGAAAAAAAAACCAAAAGAACCCGAACCGAATGAATTTTAAATTTATATATATATATATAAAGAAAACTATATACACACTACAAAAGGGAACTCCCCAAAAGGGAAAGGGAAGGGAAGGGAAAGGGAAAAGGGAAAAAAAGGGATATAAAAGGGATAAAAAGGGATAAAAAGGGACAAATACTCCCCTCGAGAGGAAGCGAGCCACCCCACACAGCTACCACAGCACCGTCTG
>NW_020956668.1:56985-57984 GCF_003031625.1 Empidonax traillii | reverse complement strand
CACCTTACCAGCCAGGTTAGAATTCGTTCACCAGGCCGGCGACTATAATCTTTTCTTAAATCCCGGAGCTCTGCTGGGGTCAATGATCGTAGTACTTCAGATGTTCTCACGACTTCTGCTCCTGGATGGACATCCCTCCTATCCATTTCCACCTCTCTTCTGATGTATCTTTGTGGAACTGTCTCCACTCTGCCTCTCTCACGTGGATGTGGGAACGGAACACGCCTAGGGGATGGGCTTCTGATGGGTGGAGGTAATGAATAATCCTCTGGACCCTGGGATGAGGATTTTAGATATTCCTCCATTTCTTCTGTGGAACAGTCCAGAAGAGTATATTCAGGTGACAACATTCTCCTTGGCTTCTGTGTTCCATCAGGCACCCGAGCTGTTGCCCCTTCTTCCTTCAGACGCATCCCCCTCTCTTTTGGACGCGCCCCTAATTCCTTGGGACGTGCTCCTTCTCTCATGGCTCGCTCTTCTTCTTCTTCAGTTACACGCCTCAGTCGTGGGGGTTGGCTTGTGGACTCTGCATCATCCCTTATCCACATCTTCTTTTTTGTTATGGGGGCAATAGTGATTTCAGGATCTGTGGTGTGGGCCCCGGTCTCGGTCACAGAGGCAGCTGTAGGTGTTGACCTGTGAGTTCCCATGTTCATAAAGTCCATAATCGGAACTCCAGTGTTCGCAGGTTTGGTCCCAGCTGTGCTAGCTTCAAATGGCGTTTGGACTCTGGCCTTGGTGGATTCCATTCTGAGTGGTGTAGTTTGTGTCCCTGACTCAGCCTTAGCTTTCTGAACATGATCTACAGCGGCTCGGTAAGCACTAGCCAGGCCCCAGCATAGAGCAGAGATTTGGGTATTTGGATCCTTATATGTAAGACAACCCTCCATTAAACGACGGGTTATCTCATTAGGATCAAAGGCCTGTGCTGGCGTGAAGTCCCAAGTAATGGGAGGTGCCAAGCGCCCTATCCATTTACCAAACTCTTCCCATGCTCCT
>NW_020956668.1:49305-55188 GCF_003031625.1 Empidonax traillii | reverse complement strand
TCACCCGGGCAGAGCGACAGCAGAGTTACCTCCACCTTGGGTCCGCCGGAAGAAAGAGAGCGAGAGCTTCCTCTCTCTCCTTATTTATACTCTTGCTTACGTAAAATTGTATGGAATACTGGGAACATGACCTCGGTTCCTTGGTTACAACCTGATCACCAAGGAAGGCCTAGATTCAAAACCACCACACTATATCAGTTAGGGGTTGTGTCCGTATGTTGAGCAATTACATCGGTAGACATTTAACCCATGACATGTTTGTTTCAAGCATTAATTTAGTCAATTGTGTTTTTATTTCTCCGTTCATTCGTTCTACCTTTCCAGAGTTTTGAGGGTGCCACAGAGTGTGGTATTCCCACTTAGTTCCAAAAGGAACTAAGGCGTCTTTTACTACTTTAGATACAAAATGAGGACCTCTATCTGAATCAATTGTTTCAATAATCCCATACAGAGGGATAATATTTTCTAAAAGAATCTTTACTACGGTGTTAGTTGTAGCTCTGGCTGTTGGAAAGGTTTCTACATAATGAGTGAGGTGATCAATCAAGATAAGGAGATGTTTATATTTTCCTACTTTGGGGAGGTCAGTAAAGTCTATTTGTATCTCCGCAAATGGTTTGTGTGTTAATTCCTGCCATCCTTTTACACGTTCTCTGGGATGTTGCTTATTAATCCGCTGGCACGTTAAACACCCTTGTACAATGCTCTTGGCTACATTGCATACCCTGATGCACATATATTTGTTTGCAAACTGATCTACTAATGTTAGGACACCCCAGTGTGTTGTTAAATGCATATCTTTCATTATCCTCCATGCTAACACCTTAGCATTTGTCTTCTATCTGGTAATTTCCACTCCCCGTGTTCTTCCTTAACTCCCATTTCCTTTAACTTATGGGCTTCGGACTGACTGAACCTTAACTCTACGGGTTTGATTGGCAGTGCAGCTGGAGTCAGGTCTCTGGGCATGTCCAATTCTACCGTAACCGTTAATAATACTGCTGCTCTAACCTCCTGATCGGCCAGGTTGTTTCCTCACATTTCGGACGTTATTCCTTTTTGGTGTCCTCTGACGTGTACTACCGCAATTTACCTAGGTCCACGGAGTGCTTGTAACGTCTTTGTAATAAGTTCTTTATGGATCAAATCTTTCCCTTGGGAGTTGATGAGTCCCCTTTCCTCCCAGATTTTTCCAAAAGTATGTACTACCCCATATGCATATTTGGAATCTGTGTATATTGTTCTGTCCCTTCCTTTTAATAACTCTAGAGTTTGCCATACGACATATAACTCACAGGCCTGTGCTGACTAGTGAGAGCCCAGAGGACCAATTCTCATACTTTTAGGTTTCTCCCATCAATAACTGAATAACCTGATTTTCGTTTTCTGCCTATTACTCGTGAGGATCTGTCCACAAACAATTTTTCTCCTTCCTCTAATTCAACTTCTTCAAGATCAGGCCTAATTTTGGTTTGAACTTCTATAGTTTGGAGGCAATTGTGTGCTAATTCTTCTTCAGGACCCCCATATAAAAAATGGGTTAGGTTCTGTAGACTAGTTGTTTCGACTTCTAATTTTGGGGAATGTAACAGAATGCCTTCATATTTTAAAAGTCTGGCATCTGTTATCCATTTCTCAGCCTTTTGTTGTAACACCCCTCGAATGTTATGAGGGGAGAATACCTTCAATTCTCCTCCAAATGTTATTTTATTAACCTCCTCTACCATCAGAGCTACTGCTACTACTGCTTGTAAACACGCGGGCCATCCCCTACTAACTGGGTAGAATAATTTTGAAATATACCCTACAGGCTTTTTCTTCCCAGCTCGTTCCTGTGTTAGTACCCCATATGCAGTGCTATCCTCAGTGGCCACGAACAAATAAAAAGGTCTCTTTACGTCTGGTAAGCTTAATACAGGCGCATTTACTAGTTCAATTTTAAGGTTTTCAAGCCGTTCTTCATCCTCCTGGGTCCATTTAAGCAACCCCTCTATAGTTACTTTGTTATATAGAAAGCACACCTTTGCACTAAAATTCTCAATCTACTGTCTGCAATACCCAAACAATCCTAGTAGCTGTCTAACCTGTCTTTTATTTCTCGGGGCTTTGAGAGACAGAATTCCGTTAACTCTCTCAGGATCTAATTTCTTAGTTCCCTTACTTATCCAGTGCCTGAGATATTTTACTTCTTCCTCTATGAATTGCAGCTTAGACTTAGATACCTTGAGACCTTGGAGGTTTAAAAAATTAAGTAACCTGATACTCTCGTTTTTGACGGCAACTGGGCTCTCCCCAGCTAGTAATAGATCATCAACATACTGTACTAATACAACTCCATTTTGCAGCTGACATTCTCAAAGTATACGTTCCAGGGCCTGCCCAAATAAATTGGGGGACTCAGTAAAACCCTGTGGGATTACATTCCACCTAAGTTGTTGCTTCCTAAATGTGTCCAGGTCTTCCCACTCAAAGGCAAAATAGTCTCTACATTTCTCTTTAAGAGGGCAAACCCAGAAGGCATCCTTGAGATCTATCACACTATACCATTTATTCTTTGGGTTGAGTTGACTCAGAGTATGTGGATTGGCGACTACTGGGAACCGGTTTACAGTTCCTTTGTTAATTTCTCGCAGGTCGTGTACCAACCGGTAACTCCCATTCAGTTTCTTTACTGGCAGGATAGGAGTATTAAAAGGGGACATACAAGGTTCCCAGAAAAAGGGCAGGTGAATAAAACTGCTCAGAGACAGAATTTGAAGTCCATAAGCAGCAAGGTATTTATTGATTATTGACGATGCCGGGGAGATTTACCAGTTCAGTCCCGGTAAAAACTCCAAAGTGATTCAGTAAGAACAGGTAATTTATACAATGCCTTGATCATGATTACAACATAACTTTTACATATTCATATTATTGCATCATTTAATTACAATATTCATAACAGGTGGAGTTAGGGTGGAGATTGAGGCATGGTCTCTATTTTGAGGAATATTTTAGTGGGAGTTCCTGTTTGCCTTCATCTTGGGGGCTGCTTTTCCAATCCTCATCCTCACTTCACCTCAGGGACCTTTCGTTCTTTCTGTTGTTCTTGTGTTCTGATCGCTCAGCCTTAAAGAAACCCTTGGCTTTAGGCCTACTCTACTCATTCAAATGTCACCTTGGCTCCTTTGGATGAGATTTATGGGCGTTGGGTTCTTTGTCCTCTAAGGTCTGATACCCTCAGCACAGGACAGAGTCTTCCTGTACAAAATGTAGCTTACAGTAGACGAAATGTAGCTTACGGTAAACTATAAGTGTACAGGGGGGTAGGGGGGCTCCTATGGGCCTACAGTAAAAGTGTTTCGATTAACCCCTCCTGCTTCATTCCCCCCTTTTCTTAGAACTTACGAATTCTTTCGTCAAATTCCAGGGAAGTGTTAGTGTGCATTATCGCCCATAATATATGGGTCTTTTTGACTATAGAGTGTAATCTGTACCACAGCCATATATTTAAAAGGGATAGCAAAAGCATGGTTATTGCTATAATTAGCATTGGCTGTATTAAATAGTCAAATACTTTTGTTGCTGAAGGGGATTGACCTGTAAAGATATCCCACCAGTGATGTTGTCCTGTTTGTTCTATCTTAGTGAGGACATTCGTTATATTGGTGGAGGTCGTGTTCAACCTGCCAAATCATTCGTTGGGACCTTTTGTTCACTTCTTGGACTAATTTCTCTACGTCAGGATGCCTAAGCATTGCTTTAAAATAATCAATTTCCATTCCTATCTGCAATTTCGGTACATCATGGTATAAACTATATTTAGCTTCGATCAGTTGTCTAGTGGTAATAGGAACAGTATAATTAAAATCACAACCTATTATTTTAGTAAAATTGCATACACAAAAGTTAGTATTATTCGTTTCTACATAGCAAAGATCAATAAAGACATAATCACAAAATGTTCTAATACAAGCACATCCATTTCCTACATAATATACTTGCGATTGGTTTATATTGTGGGGAAGCATTTCAAAGGTGCACATACTATTTTCAGTATCTAAACACAAATCTTCGTTTTCTATGACCGCATTTTCACAGATGTACCCTAGTTGCTCTTTAGGGATACAGGTTTCTGTACTGATTGATTGCCATTTGTTTTTGGAGGAATCATAGTGTGCCCATACGTTATGATTTATGGGTCTAATTATGACATTCTGGTGTATTGTTCCTAAAGTCAGAACAGGAAAGATAATTTGTTCTTTGGCTGCACTGATAGTAAGTACATAAGCTTCAATTTGTTCATTTTGTGGATTGTATGTAAAGTTCACTAGTTGCCACCATGCCTGATAATTTTTCTCAAATTGAGTGGTGGAGCTATTTCTGGTTATAATTTCTTTTATCTCCTCGGGTAGTATCCCAGATGTTCCTTCTCTCAGTATTCCTGCAGCTACAGTTTGTACCCATTGTTGTGTCTGTATGCACTGAAAGGCGAGTGCAATTTTCTTGTTAGCTTTTCCAATGTAATCAGCGATTCTGGAAAAATCTTGGGACGTATGGTTGGTAACCAGGGTTAGTAAACAAATTGCTAGTGACTGTGTTTCAGCTAGAGTAAGCATGGATGAGCTTAGAGGCACTTTAAGTTTTCCTAGATTGGATGTGACAGCACTCAGTTTATTTACCAGTACCTCTTGATCTATTGTGTTTAAAACTCCTAAACCCGTGCCAAGCCACCCGGTTGCATCCCTCCGTATGTGTCGTGGGTGTGATCTGGCAGCCAGCCATGCCTTCCAGCCTTTAAGACTCTGTTGTATGAATGGTTGGCAGTCTTTCTGTAAGTGTGTGATGTTTATCTGAATATTTACTTGGATTCTTTTCAGTGAGTATGTGGGATCTAACAGTAGTTTCAGCTCGTTAGATTGTCTTACTACATGGGGTCCTATAAAGGTTAGATTGTGTATCCCTTTACAGGTCGGAGTGGGAATTGTGATTTTGTCTATTACCTTTACAGGCGGTTCTGTGGTGGGTTTTGCTTTAAGCCAGATGATGAATGTCTCAGAGATAGTTCTATCTTACTTTCCCAAGAGCACTGGACTGACACTGATTGATCAAGTATTAATTTTGTTTCGCACTTGGCTATGTGTTGTTCGTTGTCTTTTATGTTATCTTTCCGGCATATAATTGGACCTTTAGCCTTAATCCAAATGTTCCTGTTAGCCTGATTAAATGTGAGTGATTGGTTGGTCAGGGACTTTATAACCATTTCGATCAGTTTGGTTTTTTGCGTTATAGTATTAACACCTTTGCACCCTATTTGTACTATTTCGTTCTGTTGTCCTATTATAGTATATAATGACTTCGGGGGTTTAATCCAGTCCTGGTGAGTGTAAGGTATGTTATTGTGCAGGACATAAATGGCCATGCCTGGTCGAGGCGCTGCCTCACCCGAAAATATTGATGTGATAACCCGTGCATTTGACCATGGTCATTCCATGGTGGTGTTTTGAGCCGAGATTATACTTATCAAGAGTCCACAGAATAACGCTGGGATTTGCCAGTCCATGTTCGGGGTTCCCTCAGGAGTTCTCTTGGGGGGTCTCTGGAGCCTTCTTGACTCGGGAGTAGTGGATCCAAGCAGGTCGCTCCTTGATTCGGATCGCCGTGAAGGTGGTCAACAGCACCTGGAATGGTCCTTCCCACTTTTCCTGTAGCGGTTTTCCTAAAAGATTCTGAACATATACCCAATCACCAGGATGGAAAGGATGTAGTTTACAGTCAGGTTGTTTGGGTTGGTTCTCTATCACTATTGTTGCATTTTTATCAAAATGTTTTCCCACTGCTATTACATAGTCATGTATATATTGATTGCCTATTTGATCCACAGCCTCACTGTTAACAACCTGC